>NC_058082.1:237381813-237571893 GCF_014858855.1 Bufo gargarizans
CAGAGCTAGCTGAGATTGATAAAAGAACTGCTTGTACGCTACAGGATGTCACAGCAGTATATGCTGGCAGATTCCACAGAAGGGAGACACTGTCATGGAACCATGAACCAGACGTACAACAAGAGATAAGTGGAAAATAAGAAGGCTTTATTGAAAAGCAAGCCGTAAGCAAAAGTCCAAACGGATGGCTAAACCGAAGCAGGGTTAGACAGAGGTCAGGAACCAGAAGGGTAGTCAGACGAAGCCTGGATCAGGAACCAGCAGGGTAGTCAGACGAAGCCAGGATCAGGAACCAACGGGGTAGTCAGACGAAGCCAGGATCAGGAACCAACGGGGTAGTCAGACGAAGCCAGGATCAGGAACCAACGGGGTAGTCAGACGAGGCCAGGATCAGGAACCAGAAGCAGCAGCAGTCTTAGAAGCATGTGAACACAGGAGGACCAAGCAAGGAACTGAAGCCACAGACCTCCTATATATATGAGCTAGGCATCCAGCTCCTCCCAGTGGGAAGGAGAAGCCGCAGGGTGGGAGGCTACAAGAAACCCAGAAACCAAGATGGCCACCAGCACATGTCAAACGAAGGAGAACAGTGAGAAGGTAAGACCATGACAGACACCCCCTGCTTGTGAGAGAAATGCATCTAGCTCTGCAGCTGAAGAGGGGAATAATTAGGCTGAAGAAGACATTAGGAAAGGCCCAAAATACCTTTTCCTTCACAGGTATACAAAGAAGCACAGCCATTATGCAAACCTTTTTTTTTTTTTTTTTTTACTCAGGTACTCATTAAGTATTATTTCAGCCACATCATTTCTCGTACCACATTTATTAAGACATCTTTTGTAAAATACCCAGAAAAGTGGGCATGACTTAATCTGCTCCTAAAATGGTCAATTTATTAAGGCATGCTCTATTAGTTTGGGGGCAAAGTAATGGTGTAAAATCAGCTATCCAGGAAGTGGCATAAGAAACAGAAAAGGGACTATTTGGGGGCAGAGTCTAGCCTTTGCCGGGAATTAATGTTTAATATACAGTACAGACCAAAAGTTTGGACAGACCTTCTCATTCAAAGAGTTTTCTTTATTTTCATGACTATGAAAATTTTTAGATTCACACTGAAGGCATCAAAACTATGAATTAACACACATGGAATTATATACATAACAAAAAAGTGTGAAACAACTGAAAATATGTCATATTCTAGGTTCTTCAAAGTAGCCACCTTTTGCTTTGATTACTGCTTTGCACACTCTTGATGAGCTTTAAGAGGTAGTCACCTGAAATGGTCTTCCAACAGTCTTGAAGGAGTTCCCAGAGATGCTTAGCACTTGTTCGCCCTTTTGCCTTCACTCTGCGTCCAGCTCACCCCAAACCATCTCGATTGGGTTCAGGTCCGGTGACTGTGGAGGCCAGGTCATCTGGCGCAGCACCCCATCACTCTCCTTCATGGTCAAATAGCCCTTACACAGCCTGGAGGTGTGTTTGGGGTCATTGTCCTGTTGAAAAATAAATGATGGTCCAACTAACCGCAAACCGGATGAAATAGCATGCCGCTGCAAGATGCTGTGGTTCAGTATGCCTTCAATTTTGAATAAATCCCCAACAGTGTCACCAGCAAAGCACCCCCACACCATCACACCTCCTCCTCCATGCTTCACGGTGGGAACCAGGCATGTAGAGTCCATCTGTTCACCTTTTCTGCGTCGCACAAAGACACGGTGGTTGGAACCAAAGATCTCAAATTTGGACTCATCAGACCAAAGCACAGATTTCCACTGGTCTAATGTCCATTCCTTGTGTTCTTTAGCCCAAACAAGTCTCTTCTGCTTGTTGCCTGTCCTTAGCAGTGGTTTCCTAGCAGATATTCTACTATGAAGGCCTGATTTACACAGTCTCCTCTTAACAGTTGTTCTAGAGATGTGTCTGCTGCTAGAACTCTGTGTGGCATTGACCTGGTCTCTAATCTGAGCTGCTGTTAACCTGCGATTTCTGAGGCTGGTGACTCGGAGGAACTTATCCTCCGCAGCAGAGGTGACTCTTGGTCTTCCTTTCCTGGGGCAGTCCGCATGTGAGCCAGTTTCTTTGTAGTGCTTGATGGTTTTTGTGACTGCACTTGGGGACACTTTTAAAGTTTTCCCAATTTTTCGGACTGACTGACCTTCATTTCTTAAAGTAATAATGGCCACTCGTTTTTCTTTACTCAGCTGCTTTTTTCTTGCCATAACACAAATTCTAACAGTCTATTCAGTAGGACTGTGTATCCACTTGACTTCTCCACAACGCAACTGATGGTCCCAACCCCATTTATAAGGCAAGAAATCCCACTTATTAAAACTGACAGGGCACACCTGTGAAGTGAAAACCATTTCAGGTGACTACCTCTTGAAGCTCATCAAGAGAATGCCAAGAGTGTGCAAAGCAGTAATCAAAGCAAAAGGTGGCTACTTTCAAGAACCTAGAATATGACATATTTTCCGTTGTTTCACACTTTTTTGTTATGTATATAATTCCACATGTGTTAATTCATAGTTTTGATGGCTTCAGTGTGAATCTAAAATTTTCATAGTCATGAAAATAAAGAAAACTCTTTGAATGAGAAGGTGTGTCCAAACTTTTGGTCTGTACTGTATGTGCTTGAAGTGACTTACAACATGACAAACCCGCACTAATTCAGTTTCCTGACATCCATCCAGACACATTACTTCCGTTCCGCGGCCCCGCAAAAAATAGAACATGTCCTATTCTTGTCTGCAGCCACGGACAAGAAAAGGCATTTCTATTATAGTGCCTGCCATTTGCGGTCCCCAATACAGTTGCGGAAGTGTGAATGGACCCTTATTGGTATCCAGAGGACATGTTGTAACAGGTCGTAGTCCACATGGGAGCCCGACATAAAGTTCCCTGCTCCTGCACTCTTTGTGGCCACATACCCATCGGGGGGGCAGAGGGGAGGGTATGATGCATCTTTTTTTGAGGTGAGGAATGGAGTGAAGCCTGAGGACTCTATTAGTTGGATGCTTTAGGATTAATTGATGATTACAAGAATTCTAACTTGGAATGTGCGGGGCCTTGGGGAAAAAATAAAAAGACAGGCGGTTTCAGATTTGATACGGAGACATCTACCGGCTGTTGTTAGCTTGGTAGAAAACCATTTTACACAGGACACGATCTTTTGACTTGGGGGGAGGTGGGCTACACAGGTCTACAATTCTACATATACTAGTTGTTCTAGAGGAGTCACAGTTTTAATCCACAAACAGATACATTTTGTATGTTTGGCATCCTCTGTTGATAGACAGGGAAGATATGTCTTTCTCCATGGCAGGCTTGATGGGAAGTTATGTATTCTGGCCTTTATTTATATTCCCCCTCCTTTCTCTATGCAAGTATTGACCTGTTTGTTGATCAGTGGCCTGAATGTCTGGCGATAGTAAATGGGGATTTTAACTGTGTGATGAACCCAGATGTAGATAGGATCTCTATGGGAGGGAATGGCTATTCCCCGGCCCAGGGGTCCCCATGGCTCGTTTTTGCCGAGAGGTGGGCCTCGTGGATGTTTGGGAATATCTATTCAAAGGAAAACGAGCTTATTCCTGTGTCAGTAAATCTGGAAGCTCCATGTTTAGAATTGATCTGGCCTTGATAAATAAAGGATATTTAAATTGTATTAGACGGATGAAATATGAGACCAGATCTGTTTCAGATCATGTTCCTTTTTTAATAGAGCTATGCAAATAGAGCTATGCATGGTCAGGAATACTTTTAGACTGAAACCCCCATTAAGATTGAATCCCCACTGGCTATTATTAATTGATAATCATAACCAGATAGAAAATGAGATTATTTCCTTTTGGGATAAAAACACTGGTTCAGCTAAATCCCAATACGTTTGGGATGCATTTAAAGCGGTTACGAGAGGGATTTTCATCAGTATAATTGCTAATTTGACTAAACGTTATGCAAAGAAGGAGAAAGAACTAGAGGAAGCAGCTGCGGTGGGAATGGCAAGATATGTTAACTCAAAAATAGAGGGAGATAGAGAGAGTATGCAGAGGACAAGTCAGGCCTTTTCTGACTTTCTTCTGGATAAAGCTCAACAAAGGTTATTCTTTAAAGGACACAAATATTTTTCTGAGGCAGGACGCCCTGGAAAGATGCTGGCTAGGGTAATAGCTAGCCAGGATCTAAAGAAAGAGATTTGTAGTATTCGGGCCCCCAATGGGACCATTCTGGAAGACCAGGAGGAAATAATGGAAATATTCATAAACTATTTCTGTGAATTATATAAATCAGAGAGTATTCTCCCAGAGGAAAAGATTGACTCATATTTGGAATATATTTCCCTTCCAGTTCTGACAGATAATCAAAAAGAACATTTGGAAATGGACTTAAGTCTTCAAGAGGTTGAGGATGCAATTAAGGCTACTTTCACACTTGCGTTCGTCGGTCCGCTCGTGAGCTCCGTTTGAAGGAGCTCACGAGCGGACCCGAACGCCTCCGTCCAGCCCTGATGCAGTCTGAATGGAGCAGATCCGCTCAGACTGCATCAGTCTGGCGGCGTTCAGCCTCCGCTCCGCTCGGCCAGGCGGACAGCTGAACGCTGCTTGCAGCGTTCAGCTGTCCGCCTGGCCGTGCGGAGGCGAGCGGATCCGTTCAGACTTACAATGTAAGTCAATGGGAACGGATCCGCTTGAAGATGACACCATATGGCTCAATCTTCAAGCGGATCCGTCCCCCATTGACTTTACATTGAAAGTCTGAACGGATCCGCTCAGGCTACTTTCAGACTTAGAAATTTTTCTAAGTTATTAATGCAGACGGATCCGTACTGAACGGAGCCTCCGTCTGCATTAATATGATTGGATCCGTTCAGAACGGATCCGATCAAGCGCAAGTGTGAAAGTAGCCTAAAGCTTGTTCAGGTAATTCCTCCCCTGGATTGGATGGACTTCCATATGAGTTTTATTGTAAATATAGGGAGGTTATTCTTCTGCATCTGTGGAGAACACTCTCTGATTCAATAAAGGAAGGAACCCTTCCAGAAACAATGACAGAGGCCGTACTTACAGTTATATTAAAGAAGGGTAAAGACCCTAATGATTTGGGGTCGTATAGACCTATTTCTCTTCTCAATACAGATGTCAAACTTCTGTCTAAAATTTTAGCTACGACGCTATCTAGTGTTATGACATCAATTATACATCCAGATCAAAATGGATTTATGCCTAATAAATGGACCCATTATAATCTACACCGTCTCTTTGCTAATTTACAGACATCTGGAGGGGCCTCACGATCCATTTTGTCTATAGATGCTTCTAAGGCCTTTGATAGAGTTGAGTGGGGTTCCTTTGGAGAGTGCTTCATAAGATGGGCTTTGGCCCGAGGTTCAGTTATATGATTAAACTGCGGTTTGCTCTCCGGTATGAAAACGGAACGGAATGCATTTTGGAGCACTCAGTTCGGTTCAGTTATGTTTTGTCCCCATTGACAATGAATGGGGACAAAATTGAAGCATTTTTTTCCAGTATTGAGACTCTATGACGGATCTCAATACCAGAAAATATTAGCCTTAGTTCTTAAAAATGACACAGTGGGAAACTATACAAGAAATCACAAATTACCAAATATTATCACTTTATGTTGTTCAACGTAACAGCAATTCTTAAAAAAAAAAAAAAAAAAAAAAGCAATAAACATGTGAACACAAAATAAATGCACTAATGTAATTGTAGGAAGGGTTACCAAGAGGATAGGAAATTGTTTATACATGTACACATAATAAAACTCTCACTGATATGTTAGGCCATTTTACATTTCTTAATGGGAATTATAAAAATCAAACAAACAGATCCAAATAGGACAGAAATAAGGGGCTCTAGGCTTGTGTGAAACAGAGCCAACCATGTTATTGCAGTTTGGGGCACTAGATCCGGCTATCTCCTCAGAGTGGCTTCAACTTGAGTTCAACATAAAACATCTACTCTCTGGACAGAACATCCCATAGGCTTTCCAGACTGCACATGCTAATCTTGCTTATAACCAAGCACAGTCCATCTAATAATATGCAACCGATCCATTAAAACACAACTGAGCTAACAACAGTCTTGTAAGGGTGGTACCATACAGGTTTTTTTTGTGACATTTTTTTTGAACCAAAGCCAGAAGTGGATCCAGCAGGAAGGAGAAGCCTAAGTTCTCATTCCCTTCCAACCCACTTCTGGCTTTGGCACAAAAAACTGCATCAAAAACTGCTACAAAAAGCTACACTGAGAAAGTTGCCATCAAACTCTCTTGTATTTTCCTTTGGTATGAATGAGCCCAGTGGTCTGCTGGCAGGGTTACCACGCATTGGGGTTAGTGATTGTCCATTTCTTGCTGGCAGTGCTTGTTGTTTCTTGTACTTTGCTTTAAGTAGTCTGGATTTCAGGAACACATTTTGTGTTGTAAAAAAAATAATGAAAAGACGCAGATCTAATTGTGTAGTATCATAGACCAGTGTCATCCAATCACATGAAACTGCAAAGGAAAGAACCAAAAAATGGAATGTAAAAAGAGACAAAGCATTATCTTATACATTGTGTCATCATTTACATTCTATGCTGTCATTTTCATTGCTGCGGACATAAACGGGGTCTGTAACCAGAAAAATCTGTGTTAAACCATGGGCAGTGCCTTGTAGAGCCCACTCAGCTGAATGAAATAATACCTTATCAGAGGCATCAGGAGGAGTAAGGGTGCACAGAGAGGCTTGCAGTGGTGGATTATAATTGGGGAGTTTGGGTCGGTTGCCCCGGGCCTGGCATCGCTGGGGGCCCAACGCTGTGTGGGGGAAATTACTATATGGGGCAGTGTGGGGGAGATTACTATGTGGGGGCAGTGTGGGGGAAATTACAATATGGGGGCAGTGTGGGGGAAATTACCATATGGGGCAGTGTGGGGGAAATTACCATATGGGGCAGTGTGGGGGAAATTACCATATGGGGCAGTGTGGGGGAGATTACTATATGAGGGCAGTGTGGGGATAATTACTATATGAGGCATGTAGTGGAAATTACCATATGGAGCAGTGTGGGGGAAATTACAATATGGGGCAGTGTGGGGGAAATTACCATATGGGGCAGTGTGGTGGAAATTACTATATGGGGCAAGTGTGGGGGAATACCATATGGGGCAGTGTGGGGGGAAAGTACCCATATGGGGCAGTGTGGGGAAATTACTATATGAGGGCAGTGTGGGGGAAATTACCATATGGGGCAGTGTGGGGGAAAATTACTATATGGGGCAGTGTGGGGGAAATTACTATATGAGGGCAGTGTGGGGGGAAATTACTATATGGGGGCAGTGTGGGGGAATTACTATATGAGGGCAGTGTGGGGGAAATTACTATATGAGGGCAGTGTAGGGGAATTACCTATATAGGGAGCAGTGTGGGGGAAATTACCATATGGGGCAGTGTGGGGAATTACCATATGGGGCAGTGTGGGGGAAATTACTATATGGGGCAGTGTGTGGGGGAAATTACTATATGGGGCAGTGTGGGGGAAATTACATATGGGGCAGTGTGGGGAAATTACATATGGGGCAGTGTGGGGGAAATTACCATATGGGGCAGTGTGGGGGAAATTACCATATGGGGCAGTGTGGGGGAAATTACCATATGGGGCAGTGGGGGAAATTACCATATGGGGCAGTGTGGGGGAAATTACATATGGGGCAGTGTGGGGGAAATTACTATATGGGGCAGTGTGGGGGAAATTACATATGGGGCAGTGTGGGGGAAATTACATATGGGGCAGTGTGGGGGAAATTACATATGGGGCAGTGTGGGGGAAATTACCATATGGGGCAGTGTGGGGGAAATTACCATATGGGGCAGTGTGGGGGAAATTACATATGGGGCAGTGTGGGGGAAATTACCATATGGGGCAGTGTGGGGGAAATTACCATATGGGGCAGTGTGGGGGAAATTACCATATGGGGCAGTGTGGGGGAAATTACCATATGGGGCAGTGTGGGGGAAATTACCATATGGGGGCAGTGTGGGGGAAACTTACCATATGGGGGTCAGTGTGGGGAAAATTACCATATGGGGGCAGTGTGGGGGAAATTACCATATGGGGGAATGTGTGGGGGAAATTACCATATGGGGCAGTGTGCGGGAAGGATTTACGATATGAGGGCAGTGTGTGGGGGGAAATTACAAATATGGGACAGTGTGGAAGAAATAACTATATGGGGCAGTGTGGGGGAATTGACTATATGGTGCAGTGTGGGAGAGATGAATATGTGGGGGCAGTGTGGGGGGAATTACTATATGGGCAGTGTGGGAGAGATTACTACTATGGGGCAGTGTGGGAGAGATTACTATGTGGGGGAAATTACTATGTGGGGGCAGTATGGGGGAAATTACTATGTGGGGGCAGTGTGGGGGGAATTACTATATGGGGGCAGTGTGGGGGCGTTTTTATTAGGGGACATTATTTTTGGGGACACTATACAGGCATTATTACCTGGAGCACAATATAGGATGTTATTATTACTGGGGGCACTCTAGGGGACATTATAATTGCTGTAGACACTCTAGGGAGCTTTAGGGTAATTTATCAAACTGGTGTAAAGTAGAAATGGGTTAGTTACCCATAGCAACATTCCACCTTTCATTTTTGACAGCACCTTTGGAAAATGAAAGGTGGAATCTGATTGGTTTCTATGGGCAACTAAGCCAGTTGTACTTTACACCAGTTTGACAAATGACACCAATTATGAGAAATCTAACGTGTCTGTGTTACAAACTCTGTAGAGACGAGATGCGGCTGAAAGAATTTGTCATGGTGGTCTGGGTCAAACGGAGGAGAAGAGGAAAGAAGGTCTACATGGCAGGAGATGTCACTGGATGTTAAATGCATGTGGTGCTGTATTCCCCTATATGTAGAGCTGGCTCACCACTGTGATCTGCATCTCATCTCCTCCAAGTCTTTTTTATCATAATCGTATGTATTTTAAATTTGGCAACTAAAATTTTAATTTGTCACCTGCAGTCCTATGTAACAGCCCAGATAACAGTGATAACTTTCTGTGTGCAGATAATGTAGTAGATGTTCCATGCAGTGATATGTAACACCCCACATAACACAATAGTTCACTGTGTTATATGGGGTGTTACATAGGACTGCAGGTAACATCTATTAAATCTGTACTCAGAGAGTTATCTCGGTGGGGGTCTGACGCCTGGCACCCCCGCCAATCAGCTGTTTAAGGAGACTGTGATGTCCCAGTGAGCGCCGCAGCCTCTTTGCTCCTTACCAAGCACAGCACTGTCCATTTGATAGCCCTGCGCTTGGTATTACAGCACAGACCCAATCACTCAGATGGGACAGAGCTTCACCTAGACCATGTGAACGATGTCATATGGCCTAGGAAAAGACTTTGGCGCTTACGAAGCACCGCAGCCTCTTTATACAGAAAAAAAAACCAGAGTTGGGTAGACAGCCCCGGGCATATCATGCACTTAATCCGCCCCTGGTGGCTTGTGCCCACCCTTGGTGCACTTAACTGCTCTTTTGCATATGGATGCCTTTTCTCCAGAATGAAGCAACAGATCACTAAGTGTCATTACATTCAGTGGATCTAGCCCTTCAAGGTACTGTCCTGGTTTAAGAGTGATCTTCCTGGTGATAGATACCCTTTAAATAAGTTAATACAAGATTTAAACATTCCTTAACCACAGGATAGGGTTTGATTTGTGGGGGTTTAACCACCAGGACCCCAGCTCATCACAAGAATGGGGGTCCTGTGTCTTTCTTTTGAATCGAGCTGTCCCACTGCTGCTCCACTCAATTTTATAGGGCTGCCGGAGATAGCAGAGTGCTGTACCATAGAGACCAATAGAGCATCAGCGCACATGCTTGACCACTGCCCAATTCATATGGGGGACACAAAACCCTGTTCAGTGGTCTGATCTCTGCTGATCAGACACTTATGTTCTATCATGTGGATAGAGGATAAGTTTAAATCTTGGGACAACCCCTTTACATTTATAATCCTCTTTTAACTTGCATTGGCTACGTGTCATCAGACACAAAATGTAATACTTGTTATTGGTTATTTAATTAGTAATTATTTTCCTATGAGGAGTATATTCTCATGAAGCTTTGATGTCCTTGATGAAGATCTACCATTCACCAGTAGAAACAGTTTTACCCTTTACATTTTCAGATACAGGTTTTCCTTTAGCAGTGGGTGAGGGCACAGACAGGTAATATTCTGGAAGAATGAACTTACGTTTTGCGGTCCTTTTTTAAGCTGGTGTTGGCAACACTTCCAAATGCTTGTCCTTGTAGGAGCTCTGCTGCTGCTTTACGTTTCTGAAATGCATTGATTTCCTCCTGTAACTCTTTCCGTTTGTCTTCTAGATTTGTCCTTTCATCATGATGAAGCCTCTTCAGCTGCTCAAATCTATTCTGAAGCTGTATAAATCACATGTTATTAATAAGGGCGCAACATTCAATAAAGTATACCTTTGTAAAAAAATAAAAATTATCTCATAGAGGTTATGAACACTGTTCTAAATGGTCTTCACTAAAAACATCCTACCAATTTTTATCTAGATGGCTTCCCTGCTGAATCTGACATAGCTCCAATAACACACTGCTCCTGTTTCTGAGTGCTCTCCCCCTCCCTTCTCTCAGAATTAGCAGCAAGAAGAGCTAGTAGTAGTAGTAAATGGGAGATCAGATTGCAGAGAGGAGGAAAAGACTCCAAGGAGAGAAGCTCACACTGCCTATGGATAAGGAGGAAAGAACACACAAGGCGGTCTAAAGACAAAGGGGTAGAATCACATATGATGTGTATGATTATACAGGGAGTGCAGAATTATTAGGCAAGTTGTATTTTTGAGGATTAATTTTATTATTGAACAACAACCATGTTCTCAATGAACCCAAAAAACTCATTAATATCAAAGCTGAATATTTTTGGAAGTAGTTTTTAGTTTGTTTTTAGTTTTAGCTATTTTAGGGGGATATCTGTGTGTGCAGGTGACTATTACTGTGCATAATTATTAGGCAACTTAACAAAAAACAAATATATACCCATTTCAATTATTTATTTTTACCAGTGAAACCAATATAACATCTCAACATTCACAAATATACATTTCTGACATTCAAAAACAAAACAAAAACAAATCAGTGACCAATATAGCCACTTTTCTTTGCAAGGACACTCAAAAGCCTGCCATCCATGGATTCTGTCAGTGTTTTGATCTGTTTACCATCAACATTGCGTGCAGCAGCAACCACAGCCTCCCAGACACTGTTCAAAGAGGTGTACTGTTTTCCCTCCTTGTAAATCTCACATTTGATGATGGACCAGAGGTTCTCAATGGGGTTCAGATCAGGTGAACAAGGAGGCCATGTCATTAGATTTTCTTCTTTTATACCCTTTCTTGCCAGCCACGCTGTGGAGTACTTGGACGCGTGTGATGGAGCATTGTCCTGCATGAAAATCATGTTTTTCTTGAAGGATGCAGACTTCTTCCTGTACCACTGCTTGAAGAAGGTGTCTTCCAGAAACTGGCAGTAGGACTGGGAGTTGAGCTTGACTCCATCCTCAACCCGAAAAGGCCCCACAAGCTCATCTTTGATGATACCAGCCCAAACCAGTACTCCACCTCCACCTTGCTGGCGTCTGAGTCGGACTGGAGCTCTCTGCCCTTTACCAATCCAGCCACGGGCCCATCCATCTGGCCCATCAAGACTCACTCTCATTTCATCAGTCCATAAAACCTTAGAAAAATCAGTCTTGAGATATTTCTTGGCCCAGTCTTGACGTCTCAGCTTGTGTGTCTTGTTCAGTGGTGGTCGTCTTTCAGCCTTTCTTACCTTGGCCATGTCTCTGAGTATTGCACACCTTGTGCTTTTGGGCACTCCAGTGATGTTGCAGCTCTGAAATATGGCCAAACTGGTGGCAAGTGGCATCTTGGCAGCTGCACGCTTGACTTTTCTCAGTTCATGGGCATTTTCACTATTCACTATTTTGAATGAAACGCTTGATTGTTCGATGATCACGCTTCAGAAGCTTTGCAATTTTAAGAGTGCTGCATCCCTCTGCAAGATATCTCACTATTTTTTACTTTTCTGAGCCTGTCAAGTCCTTCTTTTGACCCATTTTGCCAAAGGAAAGGAAGTTGCCTAATAATTATGCACACCTGATATAGGGTGTTGATGTCATTAGACCACACCCCTTCTCATTACAGAGATGCACATCACCTAATATGCTTAATTGGTAGTAGGCTTTCGAGCCTATACAGCTTGGAGTAAGACAACATGCATAAAGAGGATGATGTGGTCAAAATACTAATTTGCCTAATAATTCTGCACTCCCTGTAGAGAAAAGAGAGAACCCATCACAGACTCTGCAGAAAGAGGGAATCACACACTCATCAGTGTCAGTCAGCACAGGGGGGAAGAGATCCTTCCTGAACTACAGAAGTGGAAATCAGTCTAGGAATTAAGCTGTGCTAATATACAGTATGACACCTATTGAAGGCAGCAGCATCCTGCACTCACATGACAAAAGATGGAAAACTGAAGCAGGTTGTAAACTTAATATAAGGGAGTATGAAAATTAATGCAGGAATGAAGATAGCAAGATAACACCAAGATATGTAAAAATCTTTTTTCCATGTCAAAGGTGTCCATAACCATTAACCCCATTCCCTACCCAATGTAATTATGAATTACTGAATACAAGGAAAAGGTCATTTTCCATGTTGAAGTATATTTGCACTGGCAATTTAGGGTCCTTCTGTAGTTCTCAATACAAAGATATAAAACTCATATATATATATACAGTACAGACCAAAAGTTTGGACACACCTTCTCATTCAAAGAGTTTTCTTTATTTTTATGACTATGAAAATTGTAGATTCACACTGAAGGCATCAAAACTATGAATTAACACATGTGGAATTATATACATAACAAAAAAGTGTGAAACAACTGAAAATATGTCATTCTAGGTTCTTCAAAGTAGCCACCTTTTGCTTTGATTACTGCTTTGCACACTCTTGGCATTCTCTTGATGAGCTTCAACAGGTAGTCACCTGAAATGGTTTTCACCTCACAGGTGTGCCCTGTCAGGTTTAATAAGTGGGATTTCTTGCCTTATAAATGGGGTTGGGACCATCAGTTGCGTTGTGGAGAAGTCAGGTGGACACACAGCTGATAGTCCTACTGAATAGACTGTTAGAATTTGTATCATGGCAAGAAAAAAGCAGCTGAGTAAAGAAAAACGAGTGGCCATCATTACTTTAAGAAATGAAGGTCAGTCAGTCTGAAAAATTGGGAAAACTTTGAAAGTGTCCCCAAGTGCAGTCACAAAAACCATCAAGCACTACAAAGAAACTGGCTCACATGCGGACTGCCCCAGGAAAGGAAGACCAAGAGTCACCTCTGCTGCGGAGGATAAGTTCATCCGAGTCACCAGCCTCAGAAATCGCAGGTTAACAGCAGCTCAGATTAGAGACCAGGTCAATGCCACACAGAGTTCTAGCAGCAGACACATCTCTAGAACAACTGTTAAGAGTAGAATATCTGCTAGGAAACCACTGCTAAGGACAGGCAACAAGCAGAAGAGACTTGTTTATGCTAAAGAACACAAGGAATGGACATTAGACCAGTGGAAATCTGTGCTTTGGTCTGATGAGTCCAAATTTGAGATCTTTGGTTCCAACCACTGTGTCTTTGTGCGACGCAGAAAAGGTGAACGGATGGACTCTACATGCCTGGTTCCCACAGTGAAGGATGGAGGAGGAGGCGTGATGGTGTGGGGGTGCTTTGCTGGTGACACTGTTGGGGGATTTATTCAAAATTGAAGGTATACTGAACCAGCATGGCTACCACAGGATCTTGCAGCGGCATGCTATTCCATCAGGTTTGCGTTTAGTTGGACCATCATTTATTTTTCAACAGGACAATGACCCCAAACACACCTCCAGGCTGTGTAAGGGCTATTTGACCATGAAGGAGAGTGATGGGGTGCTGCGCCAGATGACCTGGCCTCCAGAGTCACCAGACCTGAACCCAATCGAGATGGTTTGGGGTGAGCTGGACCGCAGAGTGAAGGCAAAAGGGCCAACAAGTGCTAAGCATCTCTGGGAACTCCTTCAAGACTGTTGGAAGACCATTTCAGGTGACTACCTCTTGAAGCTCATCAAGAGAATGCCAAGAGTGTGCAAAGCAGTAATCAAAGCAAAAGGTGGCTACTTTGAAGAACCTAGAATAGGACATATTTTCAGTTGTTTCACACTTTTTTGTTATGTATATAATTCCACATGTGTTAATTCATAGTTTTGATGCCTTCAGTGTGAATCTACAATTTTCATAGTCATGAAAATAAAGAAAACTCTTTGATCGAGAAGGTGTGTCCAAACTTTTGGTCTGTACTGTATATATATATATATATATATATATATAGTTAATCCATTGTCAGTTTACTGCTGCTGTGAGGTGAAGATGGTGTCTGTTAGTATAATAATAGTAGGTGTAGAATTGGGACAAAAGTAAGACCTCTCTATTGTCTTCTTGATAGTCTAGATCAGAGATGGCCAACCTGCTGCCATCCAGCTGTTGTAAAACTACAATTCCCACCATGCCCTGCTGTAGGCTGATAGCTGTAGGCAGTCTGGGCATGCTGGGAGTTGTAGTTTTGCAACAGCTGGAGAGCCACAGGTTGGCCATCCCTGGTTTAGATTAAGATATCCACAGAAGATGTTAGACATTTATTAGCGTAATGTGCAATGTCCTACTTGGTCTGACTGAGAAAGCCAGTTGCTTATGTACACGGGAAGCTGATTCTGTTTCGTTTCAAACGATTTGCCTTTATGTGTTTATTCATACATGGCTGATCTGTTGTAGAAATCTCTGAATGGGACTTGCACCTGAAATCCATGCACCTGATGCAGAAACAATTCCATTCTCATCTGTGGAATGGATTTTCTAGTTGCAGAAATTTCTGTTGTGTGTCAATTTACTCTAAATACCCTCCTGGATGCTCAGCTCTCTCTGCAATAGATGCACCCTCTGTACTTTGATTGGCGGCAGTTGCAGAGCAGAGCCTCTAGGAGTAACGGAAACGCCCCCATTGCTCCTAAAGGCTAATTTGCATATATTAAAACTACATTTTTCTCAGAAATGCGGGCACATATGAACATGGGGCCAACACAACACTTCAGCTGCCAAGCGCACGTGTAACAGGCCAGCCAATTTCATAGGTACAAATCTGCTGACAGATGCGCTTTAAGATTCAGAGAGACCTTTATAAATTTGGCAATGTTGGCACAGTGCCAGAATTCTGTCCGTGCACTAGAATTCTGTGTTCCAAAATGCACGTAAATGTATGTTTCAGAACTGTGGTATTTTTGCCACTACCTGAGGAGACAGTAGAGAATTCGGCATGGTGAACCGCCTGGAGCCGTTCACACTCTAAACATGTCAGAAAATGTGTTTTGAAAATTTTATTTGAGGAGTTTATTAGGACTAGACTGCCTAGTCTAAGTGTATGTCACCTATATATGTTGGCTTAGTTTTACTTAAAAAATGCAGCAAAGTTAAGGTACTTTTTTTGCACATGTAGATGCAATTAAACCAAGCTCCTTTCTCATAAGTCACACCTCTTGTTAGGGTTAGGGCTCTTTCACACTTGCGTTGTCCGGACCTGGCGTGTACTCCATTTGCCGGAATTACACGCCGGATCCGGAAAAACGCAAGTGAACTGAAAGCATTTGAAGACTGATCTGTCTTCAAAATCCGTTCAGTGTTACTATGGCAGCCAGGACGCTATTAAAGTCCTGGTTGCGATAGTAGTAGTGGGGAGTGGGGGAGCGGTATACTTACCGTCTGTGCGGCTCCTGGGGCGCTCCAGAATGACGTCAGAGCGCCCCATGCGCATGGATGACGTGATCCATGCGATCACGTGGTCTATGCGCGTGGGGTGCCCTGACGTGACTCTGGAGCGTCCCGGGAGCGGCACGGACGGTAAGTATACTGCTCCCCCGCTGCCCACTACACTTTAACATGGCTGCCAGGACTTTAGCGTCCTGGCAGCCATGGTAACCATTCAGAAAAAGCTAAACGTCGGATCTGGCAATGCGCCGAAACGACGTTTAGCTTAAGGCCGGATCCGGATTAATGCCTTTCAATGGGCATTAATTCCGGATCCGGCCTTGTGGCAAGTGTTCAGGATTTTTGGCCGGAGCAAAAAGCGCAGCATGCTGCGGTATTTTCTCCGGCCAAAGAACGTTCCGGTCCGGAACTGAAGACATCCTGATGCATCCTGAACGGATTTCTCTCCATTCAGAATGCATGGGGATAATCCTGATCAGGATTCTTCCGGCATAGAGCCCCGACGACGGAACTCTATGCCGCAACAAAAGAACGCAAGTGTGAAAGAGCCCTTAGAAAAGTGTCTAAAGCACTTGATAAATGCAGTGCAAAGCAGGTAAGGTAACGTTATGGCTTTCCGTTATAACAAGGTTATAACAGAAAATAACGGAATCCATAAGATGGAAGGACAGATTCGTTCTTCTGCCCATAGACTTGTATTATGACGGAGTGCAAAATGGAAGCCTTTAAAAGGCATTCCGTTTGCTTTCCGTCCTAATAGAAGTCTATGGGAATCAAAACGGATCTGTCTGGGTCCCGTTATGCAAGACGGAAAAGAAAGTCCTGTCGACAGGACTTGGTTTTCCGTCTTGCATAGCGGGACCCAGACAGATCAGTTATGCTTTCCCATAGACTTCTATTAGAACGGAAAGCAAACAGAATGCCCTGCTATAACAGAAAGCCATAAAGGAATCCTTAACGCTAGTGTGAACCCACCCTAACCAGTTTATTTGTACAAATTGTGCCAAAAAACTGGTGCACTTTCAATAGTTAATCTGCCCCAGTGAGTGCAAGTGTCCCTCTAAAGGTGTGCCCCTATGCAGCAGCCAGAGGTGGCCATGGCTACGGAAACAGCTGAGCTGGCTGTGCTAAGCTGTTTCTGTAACACCCACAGAATGAGAGCTACAGAAGCAGCTCTCGAATAACGGAGACAATGTACTTTGCTGTGCTACGCTGTTTTTATAACTCCTATTCACTTCTATGAGAGTTACAGAAACAGTGCAGCACAACCATATCGGCCATTTCCGTAATCCCGGTCGCCTCTGGCTGCCATATACAATGTATATTACAATCTCATCAATGAATGTCTGAGATGGAATATCAGTGGCAATCCACCAATACTAATTTAAAGGGGGTTCTGCAGTTTTTTGGATAGATCATCAGCATCTGATCAGCGGAGGTCCGACACCCAGGACCCCTGCTGATCAGCTGTTTGAGAAGGCAGCGGCGCTGGCAGTAGCGGTCTTCTCGCTGTTTACCGCAGGACCAGTGACGTCACGACTAGTATCAATGGCCTGGGCGCGGCTAAGCTCCATTCAAGTGAACAGAGCTCAGCCGCGCCCAGGCCAGCTGATACTAGTCGGGATGTCACTGGGCCTGCGGTAAACAGTGAGAAGGCCGCTACTGCCAGTGCCGCTCAAATAGTGGCCACATTTTTCTGTGCTAACCCTGCAGGTATAAGTGACCATCACACTTGTTTTCTTTTGGGTCTAGCACTATTATGTGAAGGATAGAAAGGGACAGAAATGGACGTAATACCTCTCTTTCAGCTTCTTTCAACACGGTCTCCTTTTCTCTTACTCTCTGCACAAAGGTCTGTCTCATCTCTTCCTCCTTCCTCTGCAAATCCTCGAAGAACTCTTGTCGCTTTGCTTCATAAGTTTCTTGCACACTGAAGTACAAACAAACCATAGTGTGATTCTTTTGAGCCAAAAAATTATATAGTCCCCAGTACTGTAGTTTGTATTATTCCTTCAACATTTTGGGAGTGAAGTACCATATTGAGTACAGACTACACGTAGGTCAGATTGCAGGGCAGAACACCTCGGTAATATGACATGCAATGTAATATACTACTGTTTTGTTTCTCATGGACTGGGTATGAATTGAAGGCACACAGCTGTACAGTATAAGACCATAGCAGCCCATGGGTACTGTATTACAGATTCAACACAGGTCTGTACAAGCCCTAGACTAAAGTTATGATCTATGATTGGACAATTCAAAACTAAATTTCCTTCAAGAGTTACTAGGACAACTCACATGGAATCAGTGTATTTCACAATATGCACAGTTAGGTCCATATATATTTGGACAGAGAAAACATTTTTCTAATTTTTGTTCTGTACATTACCACAATGGATTTTGAACAAAACAATTCAGATGCAGTTGAAGTTCAGACTTTCAGCTTCAGTGGGTTGAACAAATTGATTGCATAAAATGTGAGGAACTAAAGCATTTTTGAAACTCAATCTCTTCATTTCAGGGGCTCAAAGGTCATTGTACAAATTAAATGATTGTAAATAAAATGTTAATTTCTAATACTTGGTTGAAAACCCTTTGTTGACAATGACTGCCTGAAGTCTTGAACTCATGGACATCACCAGACGCTGTGTTTCCTCCATGTTAATGCTCTGCCAGGCCTTTACGTTAGCGGTTTTCAGTTGCTACTTGTTTGTGGGCCTTTCTGTCTGAAGTTTAGTCTGTGACAAGTGAAATGCTCAATCGGGTTCAGATCAGGTGACTGACTTGGCCATTCAAGAATATTCCACTTCTTTGCTTTAATAAACTCCTGGGTTGCTTTAGCTTTATGTTTTGGGTCATTGTCCATCTGTATTATGAAACGGCGACCAATCAGTTTGGCTGGATTTGAGCACACAGTATGTCTCTGAAAACCCCAGAATTCATCCGGCTGCTTCTGTCTTGTCACATCATCAATAAACACCAGGGACCCAGTGTCACTGGCAGCAATTCATGCACAAGCCATCACACTGCCTCCGCCGTGTTTTACAGATGGTGTGGTATGCTTTGGATCATGAGCTATACCATGCCTTCGCCATATATTTTTCTTTCCATCATTCTGGTAGAGGTTGATCTTGGTTTCATCTGTCCAAAGAATGTTCTTCCAGAAGTGTTCTGGGTTTTATTTAGCAAAGTCCAATCTAGTCTTCTTATTCTTGAGGCTTATGAGTGGCTTGCACCGTGCAGTGAACCCTCTGTATTTACTTTCATGCAGTCTTCTCTTTGTGGTAGATTTGGATATTGATGCACCTATATCCCGGAGAGTGTTGTTCACTTTGTTGGCTGTTGTGAAGGGGTTTCTCCTCACCATGGTAATTGTTCTGTGATCATCCACCACAGTTGTCTTCCGTGGGCGTCCAGGTCATTTGCATTGTTAAGGTCACCAGTGCTTTCTTTCTTTCTCAGGCTGTACCAAACTGTAGATTTTGCCACTCCTAATAGTGTAGCAATTTCTCTGATGTTTTTTTTTCTTCAGTTTTTGCAGATGAAGGGTAGCTTGTTTCAGCTGCATGGAGAGCTCCTTTGACCGCATGTTTACTTCTCAGCAAAATCTTCAAAGTGCAAGCACCACACCTCAAATCAACTCCAGGCCTTTTATGTGCTTAATTGAGAATGAAATAATGAAGTAATTGCCCACACCTGCCCATGAAACAGCCTTTGAGTCAATTATCTAATTACTTTTGGTCTCTTTAAAAACAGGGTGCCACATGTAAAGGAGCTGAAACTCCTAAACCCTTCATCAAATCTTAATGTGGCTACCCTCAAATGAAAGCTAAAAGTCTGGACTTTATGTCCATGTCCATTATAGAACTATAACTTAAATATGTTTTAGTAAACAGGTAATAAAAACAAAATTTGTGTCAGTGTCCAAATATTCATGGACCTAACTGTATATTTCACATTGTATAGTGGCTGTACTTGGTATCGCTCAGGCTGAACGTACGGCGCTGTGCTTGGTAAGCACGGAGAAGGCCGCATCGCTCACAGGAGCGCTAATGCCTTCTGAAAAAGCTGATCGGCGGGGGTCCCGGGTGTCAGACCCCCAACCATCAGATACTGAAGACCTATTATGATGATAGGTCATCAAGCTCTTTATGTATTGAACCTCCAGGGGCTCAGATTACGGCAAACTCTAATATAAAAAGGTACAGTATACGGATTCTGGACAAAAGCTTCTCACTGTTTGCAGATGATGTACTTCTGATCTTATCCTACCCTGTCGTTTCTCTCACCAACTTACATCACACTCCCAATCGCTACAGTCACTTGTCAGGATACAATGTAAATCATGCCAGAACGGAAGCACTGCCAATTATTTTGTGCCAACCAGCGGTCAGTGCTTTGCAGCACACTTTCTGCTCTATGCTTATCTCTTCCTATTCTGGCCTTTTCCAGGCAAATTTTCCACCTTTACCTAAAGATATGCGTTCTCTGCATATCGCTTCTAGGACATGTTGCAGTGATTAACATATCCATTCTAACTAGATTTCTTTAACTCTTCAAAATCCTGCCAGTATGTATAGCAACTTCTATGCTGCACACAGCGGTTTTACTATGCAGTAAAGCCTCACTATGTGTTCTCTGCATATCGCTTCTAGGACATATTGCAGTGATTAACATATCCATTCTAACTAGAGTTCTTTAACTCTTCAAAATCCTGCCAGTATGTATAGCAACTTCTATGCTGCACACAGCGGTTTTACTATGCAGTAAAGCCTCACTGCAGAGCCGATCTGGGTTTGACAAGACCCAGCAGCTCATGCAGACACACATCCCCCACTGACTGCACTAGGACCGAAGCATGAAGCCGCTGCATTGCTGCCTCGTGATCTGTATTGAGCGCTGTGCATAAAGTGATGGAGAAGGCCAAAACGATTTGAAAAAGTCCCTTCCTTCTCTATGGGGAGCATGGCTGTAACTGACAGCACGCTCCCCGCTCCCACAGCTGCATGATTAGAATGCAGCTGCAATCTCGCCAAGGTCATTCAGGAATATTTTTGCAGAGATAAGCACGGACCGCCCAGGCGTAGATAGTTAACAGGCAGTCTGAAATCTGTGAATCTTCTCCAGAAATACAGAGCAGCAAAAGATGACATATATCTTCTTGAACACTAGATGGCAGCAGAAATACAGTAGCAGAATTACAGCTTCCTAAAAGTGGCCACTAGAGATGAGCGAATTTTATGTTATGAAATTTTTTCACGCTTCGTTTCGTGGTAAAAGCATAATTGCATTATGGATTTCGTTCCCAGGGACAATAAATAAATTCTATGACGGAATGCCTTTAGAGGCATTCCGTCATAATAGAAGACTATGGCCTGCATAACGGATCCGTCCTGTTTCCGTTATGCAGGAGAGGACTCCCTTGCATAACGGAAAAGGGACGGATCCGTTTTGCAGCCCATAGACTTGTATTATGACGGAATGAATAACGGAATGCAGCTAAAGGAATTCCGTTATAGAATTGCATTATGGTCTGTGGTAACGGAATCCATAGCACAATTCTGCTTTTACCACCAAACAAAGCGTAAACGAATTACAAAATATGAAATTCACTCATCTCCAGTGGCCACGTGTATTAAGCTGGCCATACACAGTAGATAGATGTGGTTGAAGGTTGGACAAACAAACATCTGGTCTATCATCGATCAGCTCGGTTACATTTCAACCAATGAACGTTCATTTTGGTTGAAATCGTCTGTTTTGGTCAACTTTAGACCAATATGCATGGCCAATTTTTCACCAAAGGATTGTCTAGTGAATGATCATTACACAATGCAGCCATACTTATTTTAGACCACACTGGCCATTGTAGTCATCTAAACTGGCCTTACATGATCATAACACTGGGTACATGATGAACTTCCTTTCCAGACAATGATGTCATCAGTCAGACAGGATTGCTCTTTGTCAAGTTTTACCTATTGAACAACTGTTTTGCTTAAAATGATCAATTTTAATCAACTTTAGTAAAATTTGTATGGTCTCTTTTACATTAGAGTACTTTCAGACTAGCGTTATTCTTTTCCGGTATTGAGTTCCGTCCTAGGGGCTCAATACCGGATGAGAAACGCTTCAGCTTTATCCTAATGCATTCTGAATGGAGAGCAATCCATTCAGTATGCATCAGGACGTCTTTAGTTCAGTCACTATTACAGTATTTGCTGCGGTACTTTCTCCGGCCAAAATTCTGGAACACTTGCCGGCATTATTTTCCATTGAAATGCATTAATCAGGCACCAAGTGTTCCGGCAAAACGGATCTGGTTTCCCGGTCTGCGCATGCGCAGACCTTTAAAAGTGTGAAAAAAATAAATACCGGATCTGTTTTTCCGGATGACACCAGAGAGACTGATCTGGTATTGCAATGCATTTGTGAGACGGATCCGCATCCGTCTACAAATGCTATCCGTTTGCGCATGGATTTCCGGATCCTCACAACGCAAGTGTAAAAGTACCCTTATTCTGCTACTGCTATCTCCCTTTTGAATATATGCAATGCCAGCAAGTGTTATCACTACTAACTCCAATATGATATGCAGTGTTTCATATTTTTAGATAATGGACAACAGATAAGGGCAATACGGCAATAGGCGAAAGTATAGTCCTATGCAATTCTCAACTGCAATCCAAGCAGTTTCCTACTGAAAATATGCCAGTAACTAAGAGTATTGTGCTGCTATCCATGCAACTACAAAAGCATTACTGAATGCGTGATTTTCATGGAAAACCAATAGCCGGAGGCTGCATCCAATGTTAACCCGTCACCCTATTAACCGACGTACATTGTACATTTAGCCCCTTGTGCTGGACAGCATGAATACGTATTCTATATGCTGAAACCGCTGCTAAGTAACATATACAGAGAGTTCTGTAAATTACCAGAGATCATATAGGCATGGCTATAATATTCCCTCTAAGGCTACTTTCACACTAGCGTTCGGGCGGATCCGTTCTGAACGGATCCGCTCATAATAATGCAGACGGAGGCTCCGTTCAGAACGGATCCGTCTGCATTATTTTTAGCATATAACAGCTAAGTGTGAAAATAGCCTAGTACGGATCCGTCCAGACTTTCAATGTAAAGTCAATGGGGGACGGATCCGCTTGAAGATTGAGCCACATTGTGGCATCTTCAAACGGATCCGTCCCCATTGACTTACATTGAAAGTCTGGACGGATCCGCACGCCTCCGCACGGCCAGGCGGACACCCGAACGCTGCAAGCAGCGTTCAGGTGTCCGCCTGTCCGTGCGGAGGCGAGCGGAGCGGAGGCTGAACGCCGCCAGACTGATGCAGTCTGAGCGGATCCGCTCCATTCAGACTGCATCAGGGCTGGACGGCTGCGTTCGGGTCCGCTCGTGAGCTCCTTCAAACGGAGCTCACGAGCGGACCAGCGAACGCTAGTGTGAAAGCAGCCTAAGCAGACACATTGTTGCTGAATCATCTCCAATATTCAACTTCTCTAAGTACATCGAGTGTCGCCTGCATAACCCTCCAAAAACTGTAATTGGTAATGCACCAAGTTTGGTTTGTCATAATTTGGAGATAACTCTTCACTTCAATACAGCAGTGTTTTTTAATCTGTGGTCAGAGCTACCCCAGAAGACTGCAGTAAGAGTCACTTTTAGGCCTCCTGCACACAAACCTATCCATTTTTGCCATCCACAAAACATGGATACCGGCCGTGTGTGTTCCGCATTTTGCGGATCGGCATGTCCTGCCCTCTGTTAGAAATGCCTATTCTTGTCTGCAAAATAGACAAGAATAGGACATGTTCTATTTTTTTTTTTTTTGCCGGGCCGCAGAACGGACATATGGATGCGGACAGCAAAAAAAATGCGGATCATATGCAGACCACATTTACGGTCGTGCGCATGAGGCCTAATAGATGGGATTTCAGCCGGCAATGTCTTCATCCTAATCTCTGCTGGAATATAGTATGCAAGCCCCTGTGAGGTAAAAATGCGAGTAGGGGGCTATGCAGGAATAGAAACCTTTTTCAGGGGTTCCCCATGGTATTAGAGTTTGGAATCACTGATGTAGAGTAGAGACTCATCTGAACAAGCTCCTCTCAGTTCCCTTTCGTCTAACTCTTCCTGGGATCCAATAGAGCTAAGATTCCCTAATCTCTACCCTAATACACAAAGGACACTGTCATAGCTGCTGTTAATATTGGTAATGTCAGCGCTGGTCACCGATACAGCTGGAGGCAGGAGGTATGACAGGGCTTCAGTTGTCCTGCAGTATCACATTACACCATGTATTACTGGCACCAAAGCTGCATACATTTCTGTCTTATTTGCATTACCCAATCTGTACTACTAAATAAGGAACACAATATTTACCACTCTTATTATACATCATATATGATACAATTAGGAGGTAATATTTCTCAAACTGAGAAATAGAAGAGAAATGGAAATGTTACATCAAAAACATTTTCCTTTTTGTTTTTGGCTGCTATTAAACAATGGCAATGAGAACCAGCAATGGGGCATGTAGTGCTGCCGTAGCTCTTCTCTGGGCCTATCAGCCGATGCTATCTGGAAGAGATCTGGTGAAGAAGAGAGGGCACCAAATGTGTAACTAGAGACATCAAGAGTTAAAAGTACAGTTAAGAGGATTCCAATCTATGGGAATTGGGATATGTGAAGGTACCGGGTAGGCCCTGAATCTGTATAGTGGCACCATTGTGCTTACTAGCCCCCTTCTTACCCCGGACCACCAGGAACATAACATATTGAACCTTCTAGTGCTGCTGTTTGTGGTGTTCTATGTAGCAACTGGTGTGAACACTTGTTATTTCTCTTTTCCTATTATTATACAGAGACATGCATCTCCCAGTCAGGAAAAAACAACAAAACACAAATTTTATACAGGACAAAAATGTACCACTAGATGCATCTCTAAGATACAGCAATGATGCAGACTTCCTGACTGTTCACATCTGATCACAGCGCAGGTCCAGATCCATCGTATAGCGGTATCGCTTCAGGATATATTTATAAACCTCCAGTAATCATATTTGAAAAAGAACAGTCTCTCGCCTAAATTACAGTTAGGGCTCATGCACACAAACATTCTTTTTCCGTTTTTTGTGGCCCGTATGTGGAACCATTCACTTTAGGGTCCATTCACATGTCCGTAGTGTATTGCGGATCCACAATACACCCGGCCGGCACCCCCATAGAACTGCCTATTCTTGTCTGCAATTGCGTACTATGTGCTCTCCGCATCCATTCCTGCCTCATTGAGAATGAATAGGTCCGCACCCGTTCCAGGTATTGCAGAACGGATGCGTATCCATTCCACGTATGTGTGAATGAACCCTTAATGGGGCTGCAAAAAAACACAAAAGACCTTGTGTGCATTCCGTGTTCATATGTCGTTCCACCAAAAAAGAGAACATGTCCTACTATTGTCCGCATTACGGAAAAGGATAGTATCCCTGTTCTGCGGATCCACAATTTGCGGACCGCAAAACATCCAATGATCATGTGCATGAGCCCTTAATATGTTGATGTCAACGATGGCACCTGATTTTTTGCCAACCTTCTGACGAAGCTAAGGCGAAATGCTCGTCGAGGTGTGTTTTGGATCCTCTCCCCTTTCAAACACTTCCACAGGTTGGTTATTTTCCTGACCGTTGTGTTTTTTGTTACATTTACTGGGGTCTCCTCCTCTTTGCCTTTTCTGGTCCTACAGGGACTTAGGAGTGAGAAAACTTTTTATGTGGGGATCTTACTTCATCCCCTCGACAGAGTTAGGCTACATGCACACGACCGTGACGTTTTTTGCGGTCCGCAAACCGAGGATCCGCAAAAAAACGGAAGCCGTCCGTGTGCCTTCTGCGATTTGTGGAACGGAACTGGCGGCCCATTGTAGGCATGCCTATTCTTGTCCGCAAAACGGACAAGAATAGGACATGTTATATTTTATTTGCTGGGCCATGGAGCGGTGCAACTGATGCGGACAGCACACAGAATGCTGTCCGCATCTCTTGCGGCCCCATTGAAGTGAATGGGTCCGCATCCAAGCCGCAAAAACGGCGTCTCGGATGCGGACCCAAACAACGGCCGTGTGCATGAGGCCTTAGGCTTATTATGCAGATTTTTGACCCTAGCCCCCAGCTTTTGGGATTATTATATGGATTGGTATAGGTTTGTTAACCCTTGTGTTATCTACATATATTTTAATCTCTTGTGGGAGCAGTGAGGAGGAGTGGAGCGTTTGTGGAGTTTGTTCCATAATCTGATGCTCTATCCTCATTTTCTATGATTAGTTTATATACATGAATTTACTGTATGTTGCAATAAAAGGATATACCGTACAAATTGTTATATATGGTTGATTGTACTGCTTCTTATTTTTCCTGTTATGGGGTTTATTTGTAGGTTTTGTTTTTTTGCCAATAAGCCTGCTCACTTTTTAGAGTGGCAAACAAACAAAAATCTCGAAAATTTCAACTTTTTCACACCAGAAAACTAGCAACTTTTTCACCCCATTTGCACCATTTTTGTGATTGGTATGTGTATTAATATGTCTTTACTACAAAGCTATTGATGAACTTAGTATGAACGTTTAATAGTGTTTTTAATCTTATGATTGCTATAAACACTTTCTATACTAGGATGCTTTTTTTTACTTGCTCTGTGATATGGGTATACTGGGATGATCTCCCTTGTCATCTAATGAGCTGAATAGATAAAATGTGTTTTCAGAACCTATCCCATCCAGTGCTACTATGGTACAAGATGCTTTGTAGGGTACGCGTGACAGAGGCTGTAAAAAAAAATGCTAAACCTCTGTTCGTGTGGATACAATCAGTGGTTTACGTGTACCCACCCTGTGAGATACCTTGATAAGCAACATATAAGGAGCATGCTACACTACATTTGATAAAGGACACCAGTGGTTTCTTTCTGAGCTGGCTGGTTGGACAGCCATAGTCAATACAAAATATGAAATAATATGGCCGATGTTTCTGTAAGACCTGGACATCTGGGGATGGATTCATTCATGGATATTAACACATGGCTGCTGTAATTTCCAGCACAGTAATGTTAATCAACAGCAGTGTAGAGTGATCTGTTGCTGGACAGCTATGTCAGGAATGCTGCAAGAGTCTGGTGGGTGCAGAGGTCACAGCCATAAATCACTGGACTAATGCAGATATTAGACACTACAGAGAAGAAGACTCCAGCTCACCTGGTCCGCTCGGACAGGTCTGATCCAACTGGGAATGAAGAAGTCCAGCACTGATTTGTAAAATACACGGATCCTTTATTGAATTCACAATGACACAAAATACAATGGGGACGTTACCTCTGATGCTCCCGTTAACGCGTTTTGGACATTAGATGTCCTTAGTCAAAATAGCTAAGGACATCTAATGTACAAAACGTGTTAACAGGAGCACTGGGGGGGGGGGGGGCTCGGTGGATTTTGCAAATCAGTGCTGGACTTTTTAACAACTACAATGTACGTGTTGTTTTATGCTTAATTTCAGCTGATTTAAAATTACCTCGTTTCTTTAATGGTTCAGTTCGTGACAAGTAAAATATCAGACCCATTTATTAGACTCAGCATCCTGTCATTACTGCTGTCTAGTCAAGTGATTTATGCCTAGGACAGAAAGGTACTTCATGAATGATGGATGGAAGGTTTATGAATATTACAAAGTAGCCCGAGGATCGAACCTTCATATAAGACGTTTTGCAGTTGTCGTAAAAGATGTTAAAATGTAAGTGGAGGAAACCATCTGAGAGATACACATCAAAGGACAATAAACAACCCCAAGCATGAAGCAAATAAAGTAGAAAAACACAAGTGCTAGTGCTGACAGTGTGTACCACGGGACCATGTCCGGCTGGTGGACAAAAGGCTGCACTGTATGAGGCTGCAGTGTGAAATCAGGCTGGCGCAGAACAAACAGGATATACGACCCATACACACATCCTGAGAACCTTACTTCACTGCCCTGTGAAAATGCTTGGGAAGCAGATTGCTTGCAAAATAACCCAAAACCTACTTCCTAAAGCAATGCACTGCAGTTTAAATCATTTCCTGGAGGGAAAAAAAAAAAGTTGACATCATTTTCTTCTCTGAAGTAAGGGTCTTTTTACACAATAACTGCCCGCGATATAGCAGTGACTGACTACAGCGATATGTCGACTAGTGCTCTTTTACTACATTGAAATGGAGCAATCATCCAACTATATCAGGCAAACAATTCTTAGTACAATCATCTGTCCCCATACAGTGTTCATACTGTTCACAACACATCCTGTTTACACGTGATGTGGTGTCCACAATCATATTTACATCCACTGAAATTACAAATCAGCATTTGCTCTTTTGTTGGCTAATTGCCGGGACTTTGATCAGGAGTGAGCTAGCACACATCCCAATCTTCACCACCCGATGGCTGGAAACCTGTGTTGTTTTAAGGCACCTTTCCCAAGGCTGGGTATAATTACCAGATGTTGATTCTGTTACATATTTATTCCCAGAATTCTTGTACAGTCACTCAGAATTGAGAAAGCTTGTTGGAAGAACGAGTGAAACGTTTTCAAGAAATCTACAGTACGTCCAGTTTCCTTGATTTATTCTTTACAGATATATACCATGACCTGGATAAATGAGAACCTTCACAGACACCCGAGAAATAAGGTCCCTAGCTTGCTAGTACCTTGTAAAGGTGTTGTTACTGTTGTCTGCCTGTTTCCTGACTCTGATCCTTCGCTGTCTGACCAGACCTGTGTCTGATTTACTGTACAGACCCTGAGCTGCTTTCCCTGACCTCGGTTCTACTTCATGTATTCACACGAGCTCTCCCCAACCTGATCTCAACCTGTTACTAACTAGCAGTTTTGACTGTCCCTTCAAAGCTAAGAACCGATGTTTCTTGACTCCTGTGGGCCAACCATACAGAGACTAATCAAACAGGTAGCGAGTGGCCTGCTGTGTTCTAACAAAGCTAGAATCATCCCTGTACTCACATGGATCCAGAGATCTCCACAGATTTATATTAAGCTGACAACTCAAGGGGAGTGTCTTTTCTGCTACAGTTAAAGAGGACCTTTCATCTGTTTATTTTTTTTTAACATCGCCCCTAACGCCCTGGTGCGTCCGCCTTAAGTTTTCGCGTTCAGTATGTAAATACTGAGCATCGGAACAGGGAGGAGGAGACACCAAGGTTTCTCAATGGGCATCTCCTTCTCCCTGGCTGTGCCGCGATCGGAGAGCGTCACAGCCAGGGAGGTTTTTTTTATAAGTAAAACAGATGAAAGGTCCTCTTTAAGGGGCGTGTCCATGCTCTCCCTATCACAGCTCAGGAGCCAGCTATAGGATGAAACTGAGCATGTGCAGCCTTCTCAGTGAGCAGGTCAAAGAAATAAGAAAGGAAACAAACAGCAGGTGGCGCTATACAGATACATTTAATTGAATAACTCAGTGGCTATACTAAATTTTTTAATTACATGCAATTACAAAAATATTCAGATCCAGGTGCTGGTTTGAAAACTGTAGAATAATTCTCATGGGACAACCCCTTTAAAAGGGTGAATACAAGGGAATTGCCAGGATAATGCCCTTAGGTTTAACCCTAAATCAAATCCATTGGTTGCCACTGTCTTTCCACGCCGACGGCCATAACAGTCTGTATTAAAGGGCCTTAACACATATAGAAGTATTATTTTAGAAAGAAATATACAATATATTAAAATATAGTTAATATGGTTGAAAAAAGACATAATTCATGAAGTTTAAATAGATGACCAAAATAGATGACTAAACTGATGACTAAACTAATATTCCTGTTTCTCTTAAAACCAAATTCTACTTACATCCTATGATAAAAGGGTTTTTGTCTGGTTTCCTCAAGAAAAGCCATCTATATCAGATTGTTGGTGCTCCAGCACTGGGCACTTCCATTTATCCGCTGTTTGAAGGCGCTGTTAGTGCTGCTGCCTCTTTATTGTTCATATTGGGTCAACTACCGACACAATGTCTACTTAGTAGTGGTGCAGGAGATTGCTACTTCACTGCAACGTTCCCAGCACTATGTGTTTATACTGTGTGCAAGTAACTGGCCAGATGTAAACAATGAAGAGGCCCACAAGCACCGTGGCCCCTTCTCACAGCTGGGTGTAGATAATCACATCCACCAACTACCTCATTTCAGTTCAGACAATTTCAAGGAGTTATGCTTATTATTTTAGCATCTTCCCTATTCTCAATCAGGAGAGTGTGGGTTGTGTGTGTCCCTATATGATGGAGTGGCGGTTGATCATGTGCACTGCTGCTGCGTTCATTTCCAAAGGGAGTGCTGGAGATAGCTGTGTACATGCCCAACTACTGCTCCATTCATACAGGTGGATAAGGGACACCCATTCTTGTGATCAGTAAGGGTCCCACAAGTCAGTCCCCACTGCTTATACACCTTATTACTTATCCTGGACAGGGTGTAAGATTAAATATTGGGACAACCCCTTTAAAAGTTTAGTTCATAGTGCATCTGTCACCAGAGACCAACACTTTAAACAGACATCTAAGAGAGTTCAAACAGTACTGAGAGCTGCACACTCACTAATCCAGGTACTAGGGAACCTAACACCAAAACAGTAAAGCAGTGAGGTCCCTATCGACAAATGTGACTGGCTTTCAGAGAGCAGGGTGAAGGACGAGTATACCCACATACTGCACTACCTAGTCAAACAACCCCCCCCCCCCATGGTGGCACTCTGTGCCCGCCACTGTCCCACTATCCGGGGTGGCACAGATACAGCATCACTAATCAAGTTTCTGTCCAGCCGTCAGATTTCTATGTCCCAGGCTGCAAGGACTATTCCTGTGCCTATTAGAGAGACTTTTCCCTGCAGCACTGTAACGGTTAATTCTCTTTGAGATCCTGTGCTCAGCTACTTCACTAATGAGCTATTCATCTCTCCTATATAGCTGTGCTGCTGATCTCACTTGCTTGCCTGCAAAGATCTTACTAGGTTTTCTTAGCTTGCTGGAGCCTGTGAAAGAGCTATGATCTGTTTGTCTGTCCTATTCTTGATTCCTGACCTGTGCTTGTTCACCATACTGATCCTGTGCTGCGTGCCCTGACCTTCGGATTGTTTCACGGATTTCCACAAACTCTGCCAGGCCTGACTTCTGCCTGTTTCCTATGTGTATTGCCTGATCCCTCAGAGCCACTTACCAGGGCCGGTGTCTCCCACACCCGGACTATACTAAGAGGTAGCGGCCTGGTAGCTCCACTGCAGGGAAGTTTAGATCCCTATATAGAAGATAAAGGGTGAATACCAGGGAACCGCCAGAATCCCTAGTTATCACTAGCCCAAAATGAAACAGGTTGGTTGGCACAGTGTGTCCAAACCCCCCTTCCCAGTCCAGCATGTATGTGGGGAGACATGCAATTGCCAGACATTGGTTAGTGATTTACAAAAACAGGACCGGGCCTACATTGATAAGGTATAATGGAAAGATTTGCATAGGTTCTCTGCTTTTGACCTGCTCCTGGTTTTAGATAATAATCACTCATGCAAAACATTGAGGTGTGAATAAGACATAAGGATCAGTCATGCCCACCCCTCATGTTCCCCAGCAACTGCCATCATGGTACATAACGATACACTGATAGAATAATCAGCACAGAATGCTGGACCTGACATGACAATAAAGGATGGATGGCAACAGTGACCGCAAAAGTGAGGTAGGGGAACCCAGACATCAGGCTTGTATGCACCAAATCAACAAATTGGAAGGAAACATGACGAAAGGCCACACAAGTGCACCATTGCTATGATGGCGAGAGAATGGTAAATGTGTATAGAGTTCTATTTATACTAGTAAAAATGACTAGTATAAATAAACTCATACAAAAGCAATTTGTGCCAAGCAGGCAATGCATGCAACATAAGACGATAAGAAAGATAGATTCTACTAATCTACCATGTAAAAACATGATCGACACGTTTATGGCCCGAATCTGGCTGCAGCGGGATTTATCGTCTCTCCCAGAATAGGAGTGATGAGTAATGTTCTCAGAGTATTCTGCATGATGCATGTGTCTTAGATTCTTGCTTCCCAAGCACCGAGATTCAATTCATCAAACCATTCTATTAGAAGCCGCCGGGTTTGGAGATAAGATGAGAGACTTGGTTTACTATGCTAGAAAACATTTCACGACCGAGATGATTTGTAATGTTTCAGTGAAATAGTTCATCGTTACTGGCACAATCCATAAAGGAGTTCTCTGTGCCAAACACAAGCTGCCTTATACAGAAGAGTATATAGTGGAAAAACCGGCACTCTACATCTATCAATAATGCTAGGGAGGCAATATGTGGGATAGTAAAATATGTATTTATTTTTGTAAGGGTACGTTTTTTAGGAATGGGAAATAAAGAGGTAAAGGTTCTAAAAATGTGGAGGTCCAAAGGATGAGGTTCTCATAAATAAAAATAGCAATAAGAATGATGTTTTGCCATATACAGCGTTTGCAGATGCACAATACCAGAGATATGTCAAAAACCTGCCAATAACCTCACCTTGGAAGCGCTTCCGAGCAACGAATCCCATCTGAATCCTCCGGATTGAAAAGACCACCAACGAAAAAACTTAAATCCAAGTCCGGCTAAGACACTTGAGACACCGAAGAAGTGACGTCATATCCACGTGGCACGCCGAGAAGACCGGGAAAAACAAACACCGCAGAGCGCAGCAAGGCTGCTCCTACAACCAGGACACCTCGCAAAGAAAGGTAAACAGTCAGGGTGCAGTTCCCTTAATGTGTGGGACGCCACACTAAGTACAGCACCCGACTGACCTACTACATATTTTTATATTTTTACATTTTTCATTTTTTATATATTTTTATCCTTTCTATTTTTTTCACCGCTCTATCCATATATTATATACCTCCTATGTGACCAAGACCGTAGGTACAGATAGATAATTTTTATGGAATACAAATAAATGGACACAACCATTCACTGTACCCACGGAAGGTGAAAACCGCTATTAGATAATTACTGCAGTGCCACACCTCCACTCTGCATATATCTGCTATTTTTTGTTACTCCTGTTATTTTTTGGTATATTTTTTGACATATCTCTGGTATTGTGCATCTGCAAACGCTGTATATGGCAAAACATCATTCTTATTGCTATTTTTATTTATGAGAACCTCATCCTTTGGACCTCCACATTTTTAGAACCTTTACCTCTTTATTTCCCATTCCTAAAAAACGTACCCTTACAAAAATAAATACATATTTTACTATCCCACATATTGCCTCCCTAGCATTATTGATAGATGTAGAGTGCCGGTTTTTCCACTATATACTTTTATTGTTATAAACCTCCTCCTGATTGGGTGAATCAGTCCAGAACCAGAGCACCTACACATTGTACTGACCAGGTGAGCCACCAATAACCTACCTTCTCTCCTTATACAGAAGAGGTATCAGAAAAATGTACAGGGAGGGAACACATACATATTCAGAATACAAAGCAATTACAGACCATGTAAAACATCCAAAGACTGAATCATAATAACAATGCTACTATACACACCTAGGCAAAAACACAGGGACAGGAAGTTGTGGCCATATTGAAAATTAAAGGGAATCTGTCACCCTGATTTTGGATTATACTGTAGTGATACATGAGTAGTACTGCACATAAGGAGTCCGGATCGCCATTTTTTATTTTTCTACTGCTCCGCAGTTCTCCTGCTGTCAGCACTCGAGCTGTGCTGAAATACACAGGACTACTGTGCCGTGCAAACATAATGGAGAGGACTCCTGTGCGCATGCACAGCAATCTTGATCATGTATATCAGTGCAGCTTTAAATACCAACAGCAAGGGGGGGCAGTGGGAAAATAAAAAATCGGTATCTAGACTACTTATCTGCAGACTGCAGTATTACTCATGTCCAATATTGTGGTGATAGATGCCCTTTAAGAAATGTTTTAGTGTGACTGTCATGTATTCTCAGTGTTTCTCTATAGGGAAAACAGCTGTAGCACAAACGCAATAAATCTGACTGCAAATTTTGCCACCACCGACATTAAGGCTACATGCACTCGACCGTGCCGTTTTTTGCGGTCCGCAAACCGCGGATTCGCAAACAACGGAAGACGGCCGTGTGCCTTACGCAATTTGCGCAACGGAACGGGCGGCCCATTGTAGACATGCCTATTCTTGTCCGCAAAACGGACAAGAATAGGACGTTATATTTTTTTTTGTGGGGCCACGGAACGGTGCGATGGATGCGGACAGCACACGGAGTGCTGTCCGCATCTTTTGCGACCCCAATGAAGTGAATAGGTCTGCATCCGAGCCGCCAAAACTGTGGTCCTGTGCATGAGGCCTAAGCCTGATTTTAACATGACAATCACCCAAAGAAAAGTTGCTGTGGCGTTCTAGCCTAAGGGTGCTTTTACACAAGCAGGATTCTGCCCGCTATCGAGCAGCAGCTGACACTCGGCTTAAAAGATTGTCTGCTGATCAGTGAGCCTTAGGCCTCATGCACACGACAGTTTTTTTTCACGGTCCGCAAAAACGGGGTCCGTGATCCGTGACCGTTTTTTCGTCCGTGGGTCTTCCTTGTTTTTTGGAGGATCCACGGACATGAAAAATGAAAAAAAAAATCTAAGTCAAGTTTGCCATTGAAATGATAGGAAAAAACGGACACGGATCACGGACACGGATGCCAATCTTGTGTGCATCCGTGATTTTTCACGGACCCATTGACTTGAATGGGTCCGTGAACCGTTGGCCGTGAAAAAAAATAGGACAGGTCATATTTTTTTCACGGCCAGGAAAAACGGGTCACGGATGCGGCTGCCAAACGGTGCATTTTCCGATTTTTCCACGGACCCATTGAAAGTCAATGGGTCCGCGAAAAAAAAACGGAAAACGGCACAACGGCCACGGATGCACACAACGGTCGTGTGCATGAGGCCTTATACACAAACCAATTATTAGAACCGCACACTCCTTTTGGGTCGTGTAAAAGAAGGCTCTTTAATGTGAAAAAAAACATAATAAAAACAAAACTGAATAGGACACGCTACACAGCATATATGAAAAATTGTGAACACGGGTTTCTGATTGGGGAACCCCCTCTATAAGCCAGAAAGGATAGCCTGAACAGAACTGTCAGAATAAATTGCTAACTGGGTGGTACCATTCCTCTTGTCAATATGAAGTGTCCCCACACAGTCTGCTAGATACCAGATTAGGCAGGGACATGCCTTACTGACAAGGAAATGGTAGCACCATGTTGTCAATTTATAAGTTTCAGGAGGAATAACAGAGGAACTGCAAAATGCAGAGTTAAAAAAAAAAAAAAGATACTCCAGAATTGTTATTTTCTGGGGAATACAAGCATGAAAGTGTAAAACACATGTCAGAAGAACTAGGCCCTCTTTCAGGCTCCTCTAAAGCCAAGCCACTGATCCTCTTCTGGAATAAGCATACGGTTGTGGGATAAGGTAAGGCAGTCCATCACCTTACTGCCCACTTTCCTGCAGAGTAATGAACTTCAGTTCAGGTCCACCATTACATCACACAACCCGCAGTCTGACTACCTGAATCCTATGGGATCTGCTGTGACAGCTGGAAGTAAGTCCGCATTGGATCCGCATTTTTTGCAGATCCGATGCAGACCTGTTCACTTCAAAGGGGCCGCAAAAGATGCGTACAGCACACCTGTGAGCTGTCCGCATCCGTATGTCTGTTTTGGGCCCCACGAAATTTTTACAGACAAGGCTGTTCTGTTAGGGGCCGGCCATTCTGTTCCGCAGAATGCACGCGCCAGTATAGTTGTTTTGTGGATCGCAAAAACGGCAACGGCCATGATGTGCATGAGGGACTGAGTTCAGATGCTGTAGGACTTGGCTAGTCAGACTGTGGATCAGAACCAGAGCTCCTTATTCTTCAGTAAAGTAACGTTTACAAACAGGGGCACCATAAAAAAAACCGGAGAACTCCTAAAAAAGCTCAATGTCATATCTTCAGATAAATGTGGCAATAAAACAAGGAAAGGCCACCAAAGTGCATTTAATAGGCATCTAACACCTGAGACCAGTCCGCAAAACGAAGGCTATGGCACCCCAGTAAGTGCCAGTCTCTTCACTGGATACCCAGGCACAATGCTGTGTGTACATGCAGATGTAGCGCCTACCAGAGTCAAGTTACGGCTACCGGAGGGGCTCTCCGGTGTATACCAGAATAGTCTTTTTTGTCCTTTTAATCTTAGTATGTGTATCGTGGATTATCTCATTTGTGCATCTCAGTTTTTTTTATATCTGCTTCCTCTTTTCTTTTCTTTTCTTTCCCCATTGATTCAAGCTAAGTGCCAGGGTAATTTGGCCTTTAATCTATTTGCATTTGTTCCTCTCTTTAGTGAGAGACATCAGCAGATTTTCTGCATTCCTCCATTCCTGCCAGGGCTGATACAACTGAACACTGTAAGAAACAGCTGTGCGGGCAACAGGTGCAGGGCGAGGGCTCGAAATATAGCTCCAATAGGAAACGCTAACAGATTGGATGTGGCCTCCAAGACAAGCTAATCTTCAGATTTTCCATAACATGGTATTTGGCCCTCAAATAAACTTCAGTCTGGAGGGGCTTTCCTACCAAAAGCACAGGCAGTATTCTGATTATCTATGAAATCAATATCTGATTAGTGGTGTCGGATCACAAGAATGAGAAAGCCATGGCTACTTTGGCTTTTTTTTTTATGAAAAGATGTCACTCTCCATCCACTGCTGTCTTGTGAATGTTGTTGGGTTGCAGTTTGCACACAGTGCTGGGTTGAGAGTTACGATGTTTCAGACTATCTGCAATACTTGCAGACTACAGACTGCTGTAAATCTTAGAATTCAGCTTGCCATAAGCTGACCATACACATTAAAGGGTCCGACCATCTTATGAGTATGCGGGGGTCTCCTGTCTATTCTCTGATGGCAGATATGGGAAGAGATGAGGATGGGACTGTTGGATTTCAGCATGCTTGATCTTTTTCATCGGAGTAGTCTGGCGGCAGCTTATTCCTCCTCTTCCTGTTCAGAACACATGCACGTTCGGTAGGTGAGATAGCTGTCGACTGAAAGAGTGTTCGGCCGACAGGTATCTTATGTGGCCATACACATTCAATAATCAGCTATTTCTCCCTACTTTCTACCAGCAACCAACCTCATACACGTCCGGCTCTGTTGAACGTGTATTCTATGAAGAGAGCAGACAAGGACGCTGCCAGTCACTTCTGGGGGCAGCTCATCTCCCAGGAGAACAAAAGGATGGGGTGAAAACAATCATTTGGCCCCATCCTTTTCTCCCTGTAGAGTGTTGGCCAAACCCACCATTCTCGGCGAGTTCAGCTGATGTGTATATGTATATGGGGGCCTTTACTCAGCCCACAGATGCCAAGCTGTATTCTTGGATCACCCCAGTATTAGTATTTTATGTAAAATACAACCAAACCAAAGGTATACAATGCCAGTCCACATAAGATTAGAGGAAGGTATATAGCCGACCATGGACATGTCAATGTGTCGGCTTAACAAGGCGTTAAGTTACATTTACATGATCCAATAATTGTCCAGATTATCCAGACAATCTGCCCGTGTAAATGTGCCGTCGTTCACCCGATGAAAGAACAAAACGCTTGTTTATCGGGTGACCCTGTCGTTCATGCAGGCACCACCGATCATAGTTTCTGGGCAGCAGATCATGTGGTCTAAACAGTGATCTGCTCAGAAACCATGATTCTGTATGAGGACGAGGGATCGCAATAGCCATCCCTCATCCTCATGCTGTGAAGTAGATCGCTGCATATAAATGCAGCAGTCTCCTTCACTGATCGAGCAGCCGACTGTCAGGAAGGAACACTTTCTTCCCGACGATCGTCTGCAGAATAGTCCCATCAAAATCCACCATTAGCCACTGTGCAGAATGTGGAGATGTCATTATTAGCGTGCTGACACCCCCTCAGGCTCCACAAAAGCAATCCAAGAACACTGAAGATAACTCTGCAGATAACTAGGCAGACTGCCATTAGGCATTTAGTGCATTTATTTCTGACATGCTCAATCATGACCTGCATAAACTGAATTTTATTACCTTTATTACCTGTATTACAAGGTATGGGAGTGGTCTTTAGTCATACATAGTACATCTTCTTAATAAAAGGGCCGTGTCACAGTAATCCTTGCGAGTGATGTTTAAAGTATAAAAGTGGAATTTCTTAGCTGAACACTTTGGCTCTTTTTATTTTTGATGATTTGTTAAAAACAGGACTAATGCTGTCTTTATATCACATATTACCAAACCAGAAAACAAAGCAATAGAAATACTACATTTAAGCTTATATTAGACCTGCAGATAATACTGAAGAAAATCGCTAACTAGTGTTCACTGGAACGCTCGTTAGCGATGATCTGGCAGTGTAACACTTCCGCCAATTTCCCGATGAACAAGCAAACTCTCGTTCATCAGGTAATTGTAATCTTTTAGGAAGTTTAAAATTATTGTTTGCCGGTGACAGAAGGTGCTGTGTAATCACATCTGCTGCCGGCAAACAGTGATTCAGTATGGGGATGAGCGATGGCATTAGTGATCGCTCCTCCTTATACTGAAAAGGAGATCGCTGCATGTAATAGCAGTGGTCTCCTCCTCTAACAAGCAGGTGACTGTCGGGAAAGAACGCTTCCCTCCCGACAATCACCTACAAAATCTGCAGGTGTAATATAAGCTTAACAGGCATGACCACAACAGAATTTCATAGTAAAACATTTTAAATCAAACACCTACCTTACTGGCTTATCTCCGGGACCCATGTCTTGAAATCCCATTTCCTCCATCTTGCAGCGGCGATACAGTTCATAATGCTTGCTGTGAGTCTGTTCCCTCAAGTCCTCCATATTAGTGCAAATCAACATTTCACGCAACTTTACAAAATCACAGTGGTTCTCGTTTTCCACTAGCGAGAAAATTACAGACAAAATTATCAGCCAGATGAATTCACAACACTTTTTTGCAGAAAGATCTCCATTCAGTAAGATCAATTAAACTGATTTTCACAAATCTGCCCTATGTGAATATAGCCCCTAGAGAATGTACCGTATTTTTCGCCCTATAAGACGCACCCCCCCCCCAAAAGTGGGGGAAAAATAGCAGTGCGTCTTATGGGGCGAATGCTGCTGATTTGGAAGAATTTTTAATGATACACCCGCCGCAATGCCGCGGGTGTATCAGCTGTGAGGGAGGAGGGGCTGGCATCTGCTTTTATAATGACAGCGGGGCCCGTGCAGTGACTGTATTCTACTACACGGGCCCCGCTCACTGTATAATCGTATCTGTAATAGTTAATTATGTATATAATTTCATAAATCAGCGCCTGTATTACTTACAACTACAAGCGCTCGGTAGGTAGCAGAGAGGACGGAGGAGGCAGGCCGGGAGGACAGGCACTGGCAGCGTGAGTCACCACGTCACGCGCCTGCGCCGCCCACTTTATGAATGAAGCAGGCGGCGTGGGCGCATGACGTAGTGACTCACGCTGCCAGCGCCCGTCCTCCTGGCCTGCCTCCTCCCTCCTCTCTGCTACCTATCAAGCGCTTGTAGTTGTAAGTAATACAGGCGCTGATTATGCAATTATATACATAATTAACTATTACAGATATGATTATAAAGTGAGCGGGGCCCGTGTAGTAGAATACAGTCACAGCACGGGCCCCGCTGTCATTATAAAAGCAGATGCGACCCCCACCCCCTGTATTGAGGGTCAGTCACTACAGGGACACTGTTATGGAGGGGATCTGTGGATGACACATAGCATAAGATGCTATATATGTGTCATACACAGATCCCCATAACAGTGCCATCCAGAGACCCCAATAAGAGCCACCCACAGAGCCTCCATAAGTGTCACCCACAGATCCCCCATAAGTATCACCCACAGATCCCCCATAAGTATCACCCACAGATCCCCCATAACAGTGCGTCACCCATAGATCCCCATAACAGTGCGCCACCCACAGATCCCCTATAACAGTTCACCATCCACAGATCCCCCATAACAGTGCGCCATCCACAGACAATAATTAGTTCAAAACCCACCAAAAGTACACCCTTTGGTTAAAAAAAAATTTTTCTTATTTTCCTCCTCAAAAACCTAGGTGCGTCTTATGGGCCGGTGCGTCTTATAGGGCGAAAAATACGGTATACTGTACATGTTGCATTTCAGTGGCAGATTATGGCCACACTATATTAAAAGCAGAAGGCATTACTCATCTGTTAAATATCAATGAAGGCAAAACTTACTGCACTTGATATCAGTGGTAAATGTGTTGCTAGGCTGTTTACTTTGCATAACCTTCCAAAGGACATCGGGGCGTTTTAGACGCTGGTCTTAATAAAGCCCCACAGCTGACGGAGGATGCACTGAAGTTATGAGGTGCAGGCCTCTCCATAACTTCGGCGAGTCAAGCGCCAGTTCTAGCAAGCTGTCTTACATTTAGACCTTTTTCTACGCCTAAAACAGGTGTGAGCGGGGCAAAGTGTCAGATAGAAGCGCCATCTGTGCCTGAAATACACCTAATTTAGGCATATTTCAGTATAAGAAATGACCCCCATTGTGTTGCTAGGAAAGTCATTTGTTTGCTGCAGACATTTAATTATACAAGATATTTAATGGGTATTAGGGAGGTATTACGCTGCCCGATCTTCGGGCATGTGTGAGCGCCTATGTAAAATAACACATCCGTCAGGGCTCATTTGCATCGGCCTGATTTCACAGGCTAATAAATACTGAATGTGGGAGGAACGATTGCTACCATAACCATTCCTCCCTTATTCTGTTCTATTCATTATCAGCAGCACATCCCTGATTACACAACGAGATGATCAGCAAACAAAATACAGCTTGCTCATTCATTGGCAGCTCGATTATACAAGCCAATTATCGGAAACCAGCATTCGTATTCCCAATAATTGGCCTGAAATCGTGGTTTACTCTGCAAACTGAAACCAGTTATACTCAATCTATGGAAAACTTTGCCCTAGGTAAAAGCATGTTCATTATAACAGTAGCAAAGCAGGGTGCACTGGTATCCCCAAATATACAATTTAATTCAGTGTCATCCAAACTAATATAAAATAAAGGTTGTTTTTTTTTATCTATGAAACATAAAAAGGTGGATTTCTTTACCTTGCACAATACCCCACGGATACTGCCGAGCCTTTACCATTTTGTTTCCAATCTTAACTTCCTCCATGCTCCCCACCACTGCAAAAGGAAGCTGTGTCTGAAGTAAGCAGAAATACATAATTGGCAAATGAACATACATGTGAAGCGATCTCAAGTTCTCATGCATCTTATAGAACAATAGCAGAGAAAAGTTCTGCTTGTTCAGGTATGCTAAAGGGTGAGATACTGAGACTTGTTCTTACACATACCATACAGCCAAAGACTGGAGAAAAAGTCAAAAAGACATGACAGAGGTCTTACATTCATTGATGCATTCAGCTTGCTGATGGTCTCATCATCAGTTGGAAACTGGTAAATCTGCACACCATTGCTGACCAACTCGCCCATCAGCTTGGCTTTGAATTTCTGTAGTTCCGATTTTGAGATCACGTCTGCTTTAGCAATAACAGGTATGATGTTCACCTGAGAAAGAGCACATTCCACATGTGAGATAAAAGACACCTGGACGGAAATTCAGTGTAAAGAATGCAACACCTCCCTGCTTTGCTCCATATGTTTTCACTGACAGATGTGTGACCGCACAGTTCTAGAAGCTGCACTGCATGACAGGTGAAACGCGAAAAATTAGAATATCGTGCAAAGTTCATTTATTTCAGTAATGCAACTTAAAAGAAGAAACTAATATATCAGATAGACTCATTACATGCAAAGCGAGATATTTCAAGCCTTTGTTATAATTTGGATGATTTTGGCTTACAGCTTATAAAACCCCAAAGTCACAATTTTGAGGTCCCCTTTGCTCAGGGGGTATGGATTAATTAGCTGACTAGAGTGTGACACTTTGAGCCTAGAATATTGAACCTTTTCGCAATATTCTAATTTTAAGTTGCATTACTGAAATAAATGAATTTTTGCACGATATTCAAATTTTTCGACTTTCAACTGTATGTAAAGGGAAGCTGTCATCAGGTGTATGCTGTCCTCTCTGAGGCCCTGATTATAGCTGTGTGTCACTTACTGTAGTTTTCATATAATCACTGTTTTTCCTATGCCATAGCCCAGTCATCTGTAGTCCTTGAGATTCATGAGCTGACGGCACCCCCTTGCTGCTAATAGGCAGCTTTCTTCCTATGCACAGTATAGGGAGAAAGCTGTTCATCAACAGAGGGTGGGCAGAGTGAGACATCAGCGGATGAATATTGAGGATTCACATGACCGATTCTTCAGCGGAATCAGACAGGGAACTGGCAAGATCCTCTGGCACCACATATCTCTGACTCTATCAAATTGCTTCAAATGAAAAATTCTATCCTGTCAGATCCTCAAAACCCAATGGCAGCCCTTGGCCAAGGGTTTTACGAGGTCCAGTTGGAGGTGCCTGTCTAAATCAGTGGGATTCTCCAACAAAATGCCTGGCTTCCCACTTTTATTACAAATATATTTATCGGTCAATGAAGTATTAGATCAGACTCAGACGAGCGAGTTCAATGGAAGAAACACTCTGTGCGGGTAAGCGGGAGTTCCCCTTCTGACCTCTGCTTCTTTGACAGGATCGCACGGCATTACAATGCTTTATAATGCTGTGTGTTCCTGCCAGGCCTCAAATCTATTGAATTGTTCTGACATAATGCTGTCAGTGTAATTCAGCAGATATAACTCTGATAGGTACACACAGCATTATAAATTATTATAATGCCGTATGATCCCGTCAGAGAAGCAGAGGTCAGAATGGGAAATCACGCAGCATGTTTCTTCCATTGAACTCATTCGTCTGTGTCTGGCCTAAATCTCAATATTCTAGGTGATAATCATCAAGTAATAGTACCTTGCTGTCCAGCTTCTTCATGGTTATAAGATCCAGAGATTTGAGGGAATGGCCAGTGGGAGAGATGAAGTAAAGGCACACATGAATTCGGCTGTCATGGTATCTGTATAATAGTCTCTTTATCTTTAACTCTTCTTGTAAATAGGCTTCAAACTGTGTGTCAATATAGTCGACGATGGGCATATAGCTGGAAAAAATAAAAAAAATTATACAATACAATGCAGTAGAAAAGGCTACCTCAAAAGATGACTAAAGAGGCCCCAGTCTGCCCAATGGGTGCTGCTATCTGCATCTATTCACCATACAACTGACTGTAGAATAGAGAAGGATGTGCAGGTTCATTTGGGGGCATAATAAGCCTTTCCCGACCAAAACATCTGTCAGACCCCCACTGATCAGATATTGATGGCCTATCCTATCTGAAAACCTCCTTAAAGGGGTTTTCCAGGTTCTTAATATTGATGACCTATCCTATTGATGACCTTATATTTTCCATATATCTATCCATATACTGGTGTATCCAGTCTAAGCCAGTCATTCACCTGTCTAGTGTGCACACAATACAATCAGAAAGTTAAAAACTAAACATTATACAATGATAAAACCAGAAAACTATTCAAAAAGGACCTGTCTGCTCTTCTATAATTCCGCTCAACTGTGTTTTAGTAAATGTTATCTTCACCATGAAAAAACAATGCTGGTGCATCTTTTTTTTAGAATTCTGCATTGTGTTTTTCCTCTAAATTGATGACTGCGTGTTATCAGTTCCATTGTCAATGAAGTGTGTTCTAGGAGTACGGTCCTACGCTGCTGAAAGTTGTGCAACTGACAATCTGTCCCAGAAATCTGAATGAGGTTGTTTCAGCAGCAAGAACATGGATTTTTGGGATCCCCATTCAGACAAATAGGACTGCCGTGTGTGCCTATACCAGTGTAGTGACATGCCCCATGGTTACGTGCAGATATACATTTTGTTACCAGGAATGGCATAATGAAAAACAGAGTTGATGCTCCAACATTGCTATTTCATAGGCATGCATGTATTCAGTAAAGCGGACATGTTAGCAGATCTGCGTTCATGCCATTTTCCCACTACGAGTATAGAAGGCAAGTAATGCCCCACAAACCTGTCTTCTTTATTTATCTGGTCCCCGAAGCCCACTGTATTCACAATCGTCAGCTTCAAGCGCACATTGCTCTCTAGAAGGTCGTAAGTTTGTGCTTTTAATTTGACGGAAGGCTCATAATGACTGAATTCATTTTCTTCAAAATTAGTATTGAACAGGGTGTTTATCAGTGTGGATTTGCCTATTCCAGTCTCCCCTAGAATAAAACACAGCAGATCAATAGTACAGTATGTACAGCGAATATGGAATAATCCTAAATATCAAGAATGGATAGGGACTAGGGATCTGATCATTTATATATTTACTGAGATGCAGGCTTTTAATGGGAACCTCTCATCAGGTTCATGTTGCCTGAGCCAGCGACAGCATTTGTTCCAGGATTTTGATACTGACAGCCTATCCTCAGAATACGCCATCAGTAGCAGATCGGTGGCAAACACCTTGCACCGCCATCAATCAGATGTTTATTTGTAGCGCTGCGCCAAAAGATGGTGCTAGAAGTACACAGCTCTGTCCATTGTGTACAGGACTGATCTGGTAGCTTCCATTCACTTCAATGAGAGCAGCCCTGCAGTTACCACTACACAATGGACGTAGCTATATAGTTCCAGCACCGACGTCTGCTGAGTGGAAGGAAGGTGAAATGTCAGACCCCCCCTCCACCGATCTGATATTGATAGATTATCCTGAGGACAGGCCATCAATATCGAAATCCGAGAATACCCCTTTAAATATCCCATAGAGAGCTATCTGAAATGCTGCGGCCTTTGTAAACCAGGGACGGGGAGAAGAGTTCAGGCACATCTTGGCTTCACTGATAAGTCTCTACTTGTTTGCGTATAAGGAGAAACCTGCACTGAAAACTGGACTGGTGCTCCCTTGTGTACAGTAGGCAGTTTTTACACGTGATTTAAGGCTGAATTCACACGTCCGTGGAACACGGTCCGTGAGATACCGGACTGGCATCCTGCTTAGTGCAGGAGCGCACAGCGTCATTGGTTGCTATGACGTCGTGGTCTTTGTACCGCCCCCGCAGTACAGTAATACACTTGTATGATCTATACCAGTGACGCTGTGCGCTCCTGCACTAAGCAGGATGTCAGTCCGGTATCTCACGGACCGTGTTCCACGGACGTGTGAATTCACCCTAAGGGCTCATGCACACGACTGTTCTTGTTTTGCGGTCTGTTTTTCACTGATCCGTTGTTCCGTATCTGAGTTTTTTTCTCTCTGATTTAAGTCCTCTTTCGTATTGTTATTGCACAAAACATATCCGTATGGTTTCCGTATTTGATCCGTTTTTTGCGGATCGTATACGGAAACAGTAACCTATTAATGACCAAACACATAAGCAATATGGGCTGGGCATAGCATTTCTACAGTATGGATCTGCAAAAAAAGGATGACATACGAATGTGTTACGTGTGCGTTCCGTATTTTTTGCGGACCCATTGACTTGAATGGGGCCTCGGACTGTGATCTGCAGACAATAATAGGACATCCACAACTTTTTTGCGGAATGACCATGCGGACAAACTGAAACGGAATGCACATGGAATAACTTCTGTATTTTCTACAGCCCCATTAAAGTGAATGGTTCCGCATACAGTCATTTACATGGGGCATCATTTTTTTTTCTAGTGTGTGAATAAGGCCTTGTGGGGAACAATAGAAAATATTTTAGTGTTCTTTTTGTAGATTCTATTGTAGTAAAATATCTGTACACCAAGTATCTTTGTTATTTCTGGATCCCAGCATAAAGTGCTAAAATAAACCTAGCTTAATGGGCATATTTAAAGAGGTTTTCTGAAATAGCCTGCACTTTATGGTTGCTGTGTAGCCTATACGTCAGCATGGGATCATCCGGGGAGTATATTCTTCAGCAGTGATATTTTGTCGCAGTCAAGTACTTCTAGAAATGTACTTCTTTTCTGAATGTTAGGTACTTTCACACTTGCGTTGTGAGGATCCGGCAGGCAGTTCCGTCGCCGGAACTGCCTGCCGGATCTGGAAATTCATATGCAAACGAATATCATTTGTAGATCAGTCTGACAAATGCATTGAAATACCGGATCTGGTGTCATTGGGAAAAACGGATCCGGTATTTATTATTTTCACATTTTTAAAGGTCTGCGCATGCGCAGACCGGATCCGTCCCTGACTCATCTCACGTACAGGACTCATCTCAGGTTAATTTGCATATGCATCAAATCGTTTTTTTACACAATAAAAGCACACAGAGCTATGGGGACTGGATATTGCGGATGTGCTAGCGGCCATCTAGCAACCCATGTCCTCAGCTCTATGCACAAAATCCCGGTGACAGGTTCCCTTTAACATAACCGATCCTTTTTTCCTCCATCATCTGTTGAAAGAATGTTAGCTGATCAGGTAAGACACATTACAGGGTAGCCGCTCCAGGGTTTGGTTGACTTTAGTCTAATGTGTAGATGGAGAGATAGACTTACCTATACATAGAATATTGAAGCAAAAGCCTTGATGGACTGATTTATTAACTAGCTGATCTGGTAGACTGTCAAACCCCACATGACCAGACAGAGCTAATGGATGGACATTTTCACTCTGCTCAAAAAACAAATGTTTCATGATTATACAGAAATCAATACATATAAATAAAATGGTCTTAATATTGAGAAATGTATCTATAGAGAACTTACATTTCTTCCCTCTCGGGAATAGTCATTTGAGGGGCTTTGCGGGGTCCTCATTCCAAAACTGGATTGGTGAACCTATAGTAAAAACATAATTATTAAACATTACGTACATATTTCAAAGCTAAAAATATTTCAAGGTAAAGGGTACTGCATACGGCACGGCTGGTTGCAATTGGCCAAGCCAAGCCCACCAAAGCAACCCATGGTTTACCATAAAACTGTGAGATCATTGGCTGCTAGGTGGTTTTGACTTGCTGAAGTGCAGGCAGCTGCTCTATGAGGCCATACCTTTATATTTTATAGTTTTCCTGTAATTTTTCATATGTAATATGTCTACAAAAATGGCAAAAAGGCAGACACAAGCATCACTTCTGGAGCAAATAAGGAAAAAGGTTTTCAATGCATTTGTAAATGAGTGAGATTTTATGAATGATGTGTATAGTGATAAGGTCTATAGAGTCTGCATGCTGGGATGGGGAGACCAGACGCAACTGATCCCACTGATTTCAATTAAACAGTTTGTCCCATAATAAATATTCTACAGTTTTCAAACCAGGCCCTGGTTAGCATAGCCACTAAGCTATTCAATAAAATGTATCTGTATAGCGCCACCTGCAGTTAGTTTTTTATTTTATTTCTTTGACCTGCTCACTGAGAAGGCCGCACATGCTCAGTGTCATCCTTCAACTGCCTCCTGAGCTGTGATAGGGAGACCATGGACACACCCCCTTAGCTGTGATAGGGAGAGCATGGGCACGCCCCCTTAGCTGCAGCAGAACAGACACTCCCCTAGAGCTGCCAGCTTGATATAAATCTAGCAGAACAATGAATGTGGAGTTCTCTAGATCCATGTGAGGTACAGGGCTGGTTCTAGCTTTGTTAGAAATTGCCATGTCCTATATGATATTTAATTTTTATTTTTAACATCAGTCATGGGATAACCCCTTTAAGGCCCCTTTCACACGGGCGAGTATTACGCACGGATGCGATGCGTGAGTTAAACGCATTGCACCAGCACTGAATCAGGACCCATTTATTTCTATGGGGCTGTGCACATGAGCAGTAATTTTCACGCATCACTTGTGCGTTGCGTAAAATATCGCAGCATGCTCTATATTGTGCGTTTTCCACGCAACGCAGGCCCCATAGAAGTGCGGATGCGGTGCGATTTTCACGCACGGTTGCTAGGAGACGATTGGGGTGGAGGCCCCGATCATTATTATTTTTCTTATAACATGGGTATAAGGGAAAATAATAGCATTCTGAATACAGAATGCATATTACAATAGCCGTGAAGGGGTTAAAATAATAATAATAATAATTTAACTCACCTTAATCCACTTGCTCGCGCAGCCCGGCTTCTCTTCTGTCTGTCTTCTGTGCTGTGTGCAGGAAAAGGACCTGTGGTGACATCACTCCAGTCATCACATGATCCATCACCATGGTAAAAGATCATGTGATGACCGGAGTGATGTCACCACAGGTCCTTTTCCTGCACACAGCACAGAAGAAAGACAGAAGAGATGCCGGGCTGCGCGAGCAAGTGGATTAAGGTGAGTTAAATTATTTTTTATTATTTTTTAACCCCTTCAGCGCTATTGTACTATGCATTCTGTATTCAGAATGCTATTATTTTCCCTTATAACCATGTTATAAGGGAAAATAATACAATCTACAGAACACCGATCCCAAGCCCGAACTTCTGTGAAAAAGTTCGGGTTTGGGTACCAAACATGCAGATTTTTCTCACGCGCGTGCAAAACGCATTACAATGTTTTGCACTCGCGTGGAAAAATCACTCATGTTCCAGCAATGCCCGTCTGAAAGAGGCCTAAATCTTCCAATGACCTAATGTCTTCTTGTGGGGGAAACAAAAGACTATCCAGTTGAATTTCTACCTTTTCTAAAGTAAATGATGTAAAGCTGACTCAACTATACTTGAATTCCATGGACTTTAGAGATGCAAATGTCGTCGTTTTATTCCATCCGCCTCTCGGCGTGTTTGCTTTGCTGCCGCCGGACCTCCGGCCCGCCCCCATTATAGTCAATGGGGCCGGAGCAGACCTCCGGCGGCACGTGTGCACTAGCGGCAGCACGGATCCGGCAGGCTGTTCACCCGCCGGAAAAGGCTGCCGCTAATGTGAAAGTAGCATAAATTGGATAATACAAATTTTGCTTTATCTATGAGGAAAAAAACATGCAAAGTACTGAAATCCAGTCCACTAAAACAAAGCTCTCAGTGACTCATGGGCAGGAAACAAGATGGAAAGGGAAGAGCTTCTGCTCTGTATCATGTGTGATGATTTACCATCACTATCATAGGAAGCCAGTGGCTCCTGAGGAAAGATCTCACACACCTAGGAGCTTCACTAACACAAAGACGTCTGTTTGTTCCCGGTGAATAAGGCTTCCAGATCTCTTCATTCCAACAGAGACTGAAACAGTAACGTCTTTAGCAAGCCTGACAGGAAATACATTCATGCCACTGACCTTCTTCTTCACAGCTCCGGGAACAAATCTGCATTCCACAGAGTTCGAACAATGACAACCTGAAATGGGACCTTTATGTCCATAGACAGTCACCATGAACTAGAAATCCAAAACCATTTATATAGCTATATATAGATACTGTGTGACTGATAAGCCTACAAAGCTCCCACAACCCACTGTAAAGTACAATGATTACCCAATACTCCCCGCTCCACCTCTAGAGACCAGCACCATCTCTCTGTAATTAGTGCCACTAAAGCTCAACACTGCCTATCCATTGGAAATAATTTATACATGGACATAAATCAAAGGAATGCAATGTCTATGGTTCCTGCAGTGGTCTGACAGACGTCTAAGGCAGGGCTCGACAAATTCAAGGCTCCAGGTCGCCATGGCGATCAGAAATTTGGTCCTGGCGCTTGGGTATTTGTCAGCCCGTTTTAAAAGGTGCATGGGCGACGGGTGCGGAGCGGGGCCCGTTCTGTCCGGAGGCAGCAGGAGTGGAGATGAGCGCCTCCATTATGGAAGTGCTCATCTCCATATTCCTGTATTGCGTCCTCAGGACAGTGATACAGATGAATGGTGCGGAGGAGCAGAGGAGAGGCGTCTCCCTTGCCCGCAGGCACATCATCGCGCCGCCTGAGCCGTACAGTGCGGGACACAGGCCAGAAGAGGCCTGCATCGCATTACTGACAGCAGCATAAGTTATGTATATGAGTTTATTGTTTTTATTATTTATAGAATACTGTGGCAAGAAGGGGGGTGGGGGCCCTATATACTGGAGGGGTACTATGTAGAAGAGGGGAAGTACTATGGGGGCCACTATGGAGAAGAGGGGAAGCACTATGGGGGCCCTATAGACTGACACAATATGGGGGGCACTAGGGAGAAGAGGGGAAGCACTATGGGGGCCTATATACTGGCACAATATGGGGGGGCACTATGAAGAGGGGAAGCACTATGGGGGCCCTATATACTGGCACAATATGGGGGGCACTATGGAGAAGAGGGGAAGCACTATGGGGGCCCTATATACTGGCACATTATGGGGGGCACTATGGAGAAGAGGGGAAGGAGCACTATGGGGGCATCTACTGGGGGCCCTATGTAATGGCATGCATTATGGGGGGGCTCTATGGAGAAGTGGGGGGGAGCACTATGGGGGCATCTACTGGGGCTTTATGATGCGGATCCGCCTGGCTCCTAACTTTTTTAGCTGGCTCCTAAATTTGTCAAGCCCTGGTCTAAGGTCTACAATATTCAGCATGGTGGCTCGGTGGTTGGCACTAGTCCTGGATTTGAATCCGACCAGACACAACATCTGCATACACACTCCAAAAATATACAAACAGGAAATCTGACCCTAGTGTGTGTTGAGGGTCAGCACCTATATAGCAGCCACTGATTTCCCAGGGAGTCTCCACTATCCCTGCACTATGAGTCCCTGTGAGAAAAGTGTAGGACAAATGTTTGTCATCATTGTATAACATATGGAATAGGTCCTTATAGGGCCAGATTTATAATTAACTGAAGGCAAAATAATGGAGTGCAAAAGTTGCAAATTTTTGCGCAATTGCTAAAACTGCGCAAAAATGTGTGACTTTTACTGGTTCTGCGCTATGCTTGCCAGTTTTCTGAAAGTGGGCGGGTTTTCTTATGTAAATGAATCTCTAGACAGATTTACTATTGCAACAATTTAAAAAGTCACAAAAAATTGCGCAATTTCACTCCAGTGAAGACTATGCTTATCTTATGCGACTTTTGTAAAGCCGCTTACTAAAGGATAAACTGCTACCGTCAAACCACATTTATTACAGTATTAAAGGACCATTAATAAATCTGATTTAGCCAAAAGTGACTTTGGACATATGTAAAAGGGGAGTAAGATGTAAGTGTAATGATAAATCTGGCCCTGCAGCATCCCTAATAGAAAATATTCAGCCACAGTCTGTAGCTGCAATAAAGCACTCTACCTTGTAAAAATACTGTCTATACACAATAAACAGGACGTTTTACCTTTTTTTTTTCAAGCATTCCCTCTGGTATCACATTATTAATGGTAGAAGTGTACAATTCTCTCACTATAATGTAACATAAAGTACAAACTAAAAGTTTTCACAGCAGCCCCCCCTTTTGTGCTGTGTAGTAAGGAAGCTGGGAAGTATGGAACAGCCCACATTCTTATGTCACTAAGTTCAGGACTGGGAATGGCACATATGGAAAGCATTACTGTAAGGAAGGAATTCCACATATAAGGAGTGGCTCTGGAACTAAGAAGAGGCGGATGAACCCCCCCCCCTTCTGAGATTTTACAGACACTACAATGACAGAGATCCATACAGAATGACGTCATATCATCCTAGCTGAGGCTCCTGCAGCACTTATCCCAAACCCTCAAACCCAGAGAATACTGCCAGGCATCGGCCATTTGCACTTTTGTTTGTCAGTGAGATATATGCTGCTGTGTCATGAATCCTTACCTCATAAGTTGCAGGCTACATAGTGAACTATAGCTTTTACAGTAAATAGTCTATTATTATTACACCAGGCATCCTTACACAAGGAAATTTTACAAAAATCCTAATCTATGTCAAATGTGTCCACTAAATCTGACCAAAGATTTCAGCTAGACATTAAACCTCCAAATGAAGGAATCTTTAAAACTCCAACTGAAGCAATGCCTGCTTCTTAGAAGGTTCTCTTGACAATAAACGGATCAAAAACGTGCCCTCTTGCTGAGACCCCAGCAATCACCTGTAATCATTGGCAGTTCAGTTTCCCTGCAGTGCCACCACAGGAGAAATGCAGTATTACATAGTTCCCATTCATAGAAATTAACTGGCTGTGTTATGGAGGACAGGGAAGGTCTTCCAGAGCAGGAAAAGCAGTTTGTAGCCCCTCCACTATGGTCAAGAGAAGAGGTCCTCAGTAGGAGACCTTCTCTGTTAACTAGTTTGAATAGGCAACTCTGACAAATTACTGGAGAACCAATGGATCTTCTATAGACATTAGGTTGTCCATAGATCTCATCATAAAAGCCATGGTTTGAAAATACAAATTTTAAATAGTAGAAGAAGGCAAATTATACGGTCATTCAATCCTTGATTCATAAACTTAAAGGGGTTGTGCCAAGTTTTCAAATATTCCCCAATCCACAGGATAGGGAAGAACTATCTGATCGGTGGGGGTCCAACTGCTGGGACCCCTGCAGATCCACGAGAACCCAGTCCCGATGAAGCAGCAGGTTGAGCATGCACCCTGTCACTCCATTCATTCTCTATGGGACCACCAGAAATAGCCAAACAATGTACTTGGCTATCTCCCACAGTCCCATAGGGAATGAATGAAGCTGCAGGGCCTATGGTCGACCTGCTGCTCCATCAGGATGGGGAAACTGGACTCAAGTCTCCAGAATTGGTAGGGGTCCCAGCTATCGGCGCCAGAGATCAGTTGGTTATCTTATCCTATCTTGTGCAGCACTATCAGACCTGTATAACACCTACATGGAGTCTGTGCATCTTCTCACTTGTGTTAGTTTTCAGACATTTCTGCAGAACACCCCCCCCCCCCCTTACAGGAAATGCATGGAGAGGTAAGCTGGCTTCCTGTGAAAATGCCCCTATCACGTTAGAGTGTGTCCCCAGTTACTACATCTACAGCTTCTGCTGTCACCAGGGGCGTAGCTAAAAGCTCATGGGCCGTGGTGCAATAGTTCAGCTTGGGCCCCCGTCCCTCAGTGCTTGTTGGAAAGGGGCAGCGGAGCACGTAGCCTTCCTGCTGCCTGAGGCAAACATTAAAAGGGCACCCCCTCATGCCAAATTCTTGACCTAACCCCTTCCCTCCAGCCAGAGGTGTAAATTGACCAGCATGCACTTTATAATGCCAGTGTCTTATGTGACAGAAGGGTCTTTGGGCCCGGTAGCGACTGCAACCTATGCACCCCCTATAGCTACGCCCCTGGCTGTCACATACTTTGCTATGAACAGATCTTATTTTATATAATCCTGCTTATCTTCACTGTTTTATCACAGTTTTACCTACTGACTTTGTGATCAGCTATTATTGCCTGGGAAAACAGCTGGATGGTCATAATTAGGCTACTTTCACTGCAGACGGAGGCTCCGTTCAGTACGGATCCGTCTGCATTAATAACTTAGAAAATTTTCTAAGTGCGCAAGATGCCTGAGCGGATCCGTTCAGACCTTCAATGTAAAGTCAATGGGGGACGGATCCGCTTGAAGATTGAGCCATATGGTGACATCTTCAAGCGGATCCGTTCCCATTGACTTACATTGTAAGTCTGAACGGATCCGCACGCCTCCGCACGGCCAGCTGAACGCTGCAAGCGGCGTTCAGCTGTCCGCCTGTCCGTGCGGAGGCTGAACGCCACCAGACTGATGCAGTCTGAGCGGATCCGCTCCATTCAGACTGCATCAGGGCTGGACGGAGGCGTTCGGGTCCGCTCGTGAGCTCCTTCAAACGGAGCTCACGAACGGACCTATGAACGCTAGTGTGAAAGTAGCCTTAGAGTTGAGCAAAGCGAGGATGCTTAATCCGAAGTCGCTTCGTTCAAAATTTCGGAATAATACTGTACGGAGATTCGTCTCAGCACAGTATAAGAATGTATGGGCTCCGATGAGCCGAAGTTAGTTATTCACAAAGTCGCTCATGACTTCCTTGAATAACTTCGGTAGTTGATTTTTAAAGTGGAAAACCACTTTAACACTTGAAACCGAATTCGGGTACCTCAGAACCAAAACAGAGTTCAGTTTCAAGTGTTAAAGTGGTTTTCCACTTTAAAAATGAACTACTGAAGTTATTCAACAAAGTCATGAGCGACTTTGTGAAACACTAACTTCGGCTCATCGGAGCCCATACATTGCAATACTGTGCCCTAGTATCGTGGGCACTTCAGATATGAAAACTAGATTGTCCCACTGTGCTGTTGAATGGACCGATCAGCTATAACATTAATGAGAATCTGATGGCAGAATGAAGGGTCTTGTGGGGTGTTCCCATTGTGCAGTGGTTGTTGCCCACCAAAAACAGTCCAAAGAAGGACAACCAGTGAACCAGTGGGAGGGTTTTAATGTTATGGCTGATCGGCGTACAGTGTATTTGGAAAGTCTTTAGACCCTTTCCCTTTTTTCACATTTTGTAATGTTGTAGCCTTGTGCTAACATTAAAAAAACTCAAGTTTTCTCTCATCATCCTGCATTAAATAATCCATAATTAAGGGTCCATCCATATGTCCGTATGTGTTTTGCGGATCCGCAAAACACAGACACCGGCAATGTGCTTTCCACATTTTGCGGACCGCACATTGCCGGCACTCTCATAGAAAATGCCTTTTCTTGTCCGCAATTGCGGACAGCACATTCCTGCCCCATCGAAAATGAACGGGTCCGCACCTGTTCCGCAAAATTGCGGAACGGATGCGGACCCATTTTGCAGAAGTGAATGGACCCTAAGAAAGTGAAAACAGAATGTTAGAATTTTTTGTTAAGTTATTAAAAAGGAAAAACTATACATAAGTATTCAGACCTTTTGTTCACTACTTAGTTGAAGCACCTTTGGCAGCGATTACAGCCTCCAGTCTACGTGGGTATGATGCCACTAAGTTTGCACACTTGCATTTGGGGATTTTCTGCCATCCTTCTCTACAGATACTCTCAAGCTCTGTCAGGTTTGATGGGACCGTTGGTGGACAACCATTTTTAGGTCTCTCCAGAGATGTTAGATTAGGTTCAGGTCAGGGCTCTGGCTGGGCCCCTAAAGGACATTCATAGAGTTGTCCCTATGCCACTCCTATGTTGTCTTGGCAGTGTGCTTAGGGTCATTGTCTTTTTGAAAGGTGAACCTTTGGCCCAGTCTGAGGTTCAGGGCACTCTGGATTTTCATTAAGAATATTTCTGTACATTGCTCCATTCAGGTTCCCCTCAACCCTGACCAGTCTCCCTGTCTCCACCACCGTGCGTCACTGTAGGGATGGTATTGGGCAGGTTATAAGTAGTGTCTGGTTTCCTCTAGCCATGATGCCTAGAATTTAGATCAAAAAGTTCCATCTTGGTTTCATCAGACCAGAGAGTCCTTTAGGTGATTTTTTGTAAACTCCAGGTAGGCTTTCATGTGTCTTTTACTAAGCCACTGGCCACCCTGCCATAAAGCCCAGATTGGTAGAGTGCTGCAGTGATGGTTGACCTTCAGGAAGTTACTCCCATCTGCACACAGGATCTTTGGAGCTCTGCCAGAGTGACCATTGGGTTCTTGGTAACCTCTCTTACCAAGGCCCTTCTACCTTGATTATTTATTTAGTTGGGTGGCCCGCTCTAAGAAAAGTTCTAGTTATTCCAAACTTTCTCCATTTAAGAATAATGGAGGTCACTGTGCTTTTAGGAACTTTCAGTGCAACAGAAGTTTATGTACCCTTCTCCAGACCTGTGGCCCCACACAATCCTGTCTTAGAACTCTATAAGGAGTTCTTTCTTCCTGGTGGCTTGTTTTTTTCCTCTGATATGCATTGTCAGCTGTGATACCTTATATTAGACAAAGCTGTGTATTTCCAAATCATGTCCCCACCGGTGGACTCCAAACAAGGTGTAGAAACATCTCAAAGATTATCAATATAAAAGGGGGCCCCCAAAATTTCAAGTGACATAGCAAAGGGTCTACTTATGTCCATGCGAAATTTTAGTTTTTTCTTTTTAATACATTTACTAAAATTCTGTTACCCCTTTCTCATTATGGGGTATTGAGTGTTTGGTTTTATTTGTATTTTAGCACAAGGCTACAACAAAATGTGAAACAATGAAAGGGTCTGAAAATCTTCTGAATGCATTGTATACAAATAACAACTAATATAAGGCTTCGTTCACATCACTGTTCAGCCTTTCCGTTCTCCTGCTCCGTTTAGGAGTAGAAGAAGGGAAATGACGGAGAAGGCACATAGCGGAGCCTAAGGACCCCATAGTCTATAATGGGGTCCGTTAGGTTTCCGCTCAGAAGATGATTTGGAAGTGAGACAAAAGTTGTGCATGCAGGACTTTTGTCTCCGCCCATTATACTCTATGGGGTCCTTTTGCTCAGTTATATGCCTTCTCCGTCCTTTCCGTTCTCCTGCTCCTAAACGGAGCAGGAGAACGGGAAGTCTGAATAGTGATGTGAACGAAGCCTAAGCATGGTCTACAATGATGATATCATGACATACACTTAATATGAGTGGGGTCATTTATCACTGGCTTAGTTGCCTATAGCAACCAATCAGATTACACCTTTCATTTTTGACAATTGCTTTGGAAAGAACTTAAGCCAGTTCTACTTTACACCAGTTTGCTAAATGAACCCAAACATCTTTATTGTTACTGCTATATTTCCAAGCATACAGAAAAACTCCAACAATTCAGGTTGTTCTTGTATGGGAGTTTGTGATCATCAGGTTTTCTGGGTAAGGTACTTTGAACAACACATACTTGAGGCGACTGTCCTGTACGACACTCCTTTAGAAATTATGTCAGGGTGCAAAAGTTATGTCACTTTACTAAGATGGGGTTAATAAGATGGTGACAAATGATAAGACTTTTAGAATTTTGCTTACTTCCAGTCACATTCTGGGGAAGCAGTAGTCTATAGCTACGTCTACACGAGTAGATGATTGGTACGACTGAGCGACGAATGAGGCGTTTCCTGTTTACACGTATGAAATCTTCAATGTCCAATGATAATTTTTGTGCCCACACAAACGATTGAACCAACGAGAAATCTACCGTCGGTTGTCACTCTGTCGTTCATTGCTTTTACACTGCTCGATAATCGGGCAGTTTCGCTTGATTTAACGAGAATTTACACGATAATTGGCTGTTTTCCGAGACATAACTGATGACCTATCCTCAGGATAGGTCATCATTATCTTACCAGTGGGGTCCGACACCTGGGACCCTAGCTGATCAGCTGTTTGAGAAGGCAACAGCGCTTGCAGTAGTGCTGCGACCCTCTCACAGCTTCTCCTATGACACGTTCATAGTGAATGGGGCTGAGCGAGATACCAAGCACAGCCGCTATACAATGTACGGCCCTGTGCTTGGTGAGCACGGAGAAGGGCGCGGCGCTCACAGGACCCCTGGTGTTGTCAGGGGTCTCAGGTGTAGGACCAGATACTGGAGGATAAGTCATCAGTAGTAAAATGTCATAAAACCCTTTTAATACCACAATGATAACTAACTAGTGGCGTATAAAATGACACACGTCAGAATGCAATGCACTGCTAATTTTATGCGATTTTGTATTATTTGTCATTATTGTAGCCTGATTAATCTTTTATTTGTTAATTCTTGTAGTCAGTCTATGGAGACCCCTGTAATTAGATGCCGGTAATGGAGTGGATGGGCACAGCTGGTGACGTCACTCATTGGCATGTGTCTGAAGAAGCAGGCCAGAAGAGCTATAGGGGAAAAGGGGCTAGATGAGTAAAGGTTTCTTTTCAATGTATTTTTGTAACTTTCCATTTGGCTAATGCATACAGGTTTCAGACTGGGGGGGGATAATAAAAGGGTCTTACACTACACACCCCCTTTACTTACTTTATAGCGAGGCTTCTTAGCCAACTTTCCTCTAAGGCCCATTCAGTCAGTAAAGCAATAAAAGGATACTGGTAGTGGAATCTGGATCAGTCACAGCGTACTTGGAGAAGTGACAAGGGTGCAGCCGTCTCAGCTATGTGAGTGCTCAGTTATGTAGGAGCTGGGCCGCAGCGCACAAACCAAGACAATGAATGAAGAGGGAAAGGCCTTAGGCGAGGGAGCACAGAGAGGACTGTGTCTGGACAGAATCCGCAGGCTGGGCGGGACGTTTATCACTACTGCTGCCCATGACATTTCCCCTATCAGAGCTATGTATAACCAGGGAACAGATAAAGTGGAACTCTGTGACACGAGCGGATTATGTGCCTGTATATGACGTTTTATTACTACAGCATACACCATACTGTGTGTAATTTAGGCTACTTTCACACTCGTGTATTGGGCGGATCAGTCATGGATCTGCAAAAACGGATCAGTTGGAATAATATATGCATCCGTCATGAACGGATCCGGATGTATAATGTCTTCTATAGCCAATAGAGGACCGATCCGTTTTCTATTGTGCCAGATTGTGTCAGAGAAAACATTGTGTGTCAGGATGCATCTGCTTGGCTCAGTTTCATCAAGCGGACACCAAAACGCTGCAGGCAATGTTTTGGTGTCCGCCTCCAGAGCAGAAAGGTGACTGGACGGAGGCAAACTGATGCATTCTGAGCAGATCCTTTTCCATTCAGAATGCATTAGGGCAAAACTGATCCGTTTTGGACCGCTTGTGAGAGCCCTGAACGGATCTCAGAAACGGAAAGCCAAAACGCCAGTGTGAAAGTAGCCTTACATGTTCAGCGTAGGAAAACATAGCAAACTAGGATTTTGCTCCGTTCTGTCATCCTGGAAACACGGTGGAACCTACAGCAGTGAAATATTTCATTTCCTTTTCACGTTAATCTCGCTGCTCTCGTTTATACTACTTTGACCAGTTCTTATAACCGGACTTGTGTGCCTTTTAAATGGCGCCCATTAATCATTCCAACCACTTTCCCAAGACGCTGGTGTCATATTCTGCATGCAGCACTAACCTAACAACCATACGCATCTTGGAAATGGACAATAGTGACGTAAAGTCTATAACCCTTAGCTGATTGAGATACATCCAGGCTATTTAACGTGTAGTAGCTGGAGGGGTATTGTTTCTCAATGAAGAAACACGGCAGTAAAAGGGGTTATCCGGTTCTGTTATATTGATGACCTGTCGTCAGGACAGGTCACCAATATCAGATCGGCGGGGGTTTGACCACCAGTTGTTTGAAGGGGCCACGGCATTCGTGCGAGCGCTGCATCCTCATCAATGTTTATCTGCACGCTATCGACATTGTAGCAGCGGTGCGGTGTAATTACAGCTTTCACTCCTAATAACTTGTGCAACTTGATGACTGCAGCCCCGGCAGATCATCAATATCGGCAAACCAGACAACGTTATCCGATGTTACCCATCTGGTCCCTGTCTGGGTGGCTCGTGGACCAGCACTTCAGCTCCCCACTGCACTGATATTAACATCCTAGACATAGGGACACGTGACCACTGCAGCCAATCACAAGCCGCAGCGGTGACTTAACAGATCTCTATGCAGACGAGTGGATGCAGAGATCCTTCACCCCTATGCAGGGGAGGTGATTGAGCATGTAAATGCAGATCTCACCTCCTCTGATGAGCAGGAAATTATCGATTAGTTTATTCCTGATAATTGCCTGCTGTGTCTGCCCATGTAAACGGACCTTTACCCACCCCCTCCATCAGTCTCTATCTTCATGCACAGGGCCGTTGGGCGGCTGTATTGCGGCCCGCAACTGGCGGGTCGGCAATCCGCAGCTGGCGGCCGTGTGCACCACGCATGCGGACCCATTCACTTCAATGGGTCTGCAATTCCGGAGATGCGAAACTGAGTCACGGAACAGAACACCGGAAGCAATACGGAGTGCTTCCGTGGTGTTTCTTTCCGTTGTTTTGCACCGCAAATAAATATGACATGTCTTTTTTTTTGCGGTGCGGACAGATCACGGACCCATTCAAGTTGAATGGGTCCGGCCGCACGGATGTTGCCTATGCATTGCACGGAAAGGCCGCCCGACGGCCGTGTGCATGAGGCCTAACAGTGATAATGCACTGTACCAGCATGTGACCACTGCAGCCGGGCAATGTGCCGCACAAACTGGCATCACCACTGCATGGTCAAAAATTGCAATGTAATGCTGCCAGCACTGCAACTAATGAATGGAAATGGCATCAGGTCGCTGCCCAGAAGTTGCCATGGCACGCAGTCATAAAAAAAACTAATTTTCTGAATTTCTTGCGACTATCGCACAACAAGGGTTGCAATGCAGGCAGAACCACACTGCAACCTTTTGTCATAAGACTTATTCATGTTACATACGTTTTTTAACAGCTGATCATCCAAGTTTAATACCAGTGCACAAATAACATTGCCATCTAATAGCAATGATGGAGCTAGGACGTAGGTCTGTGATGCCAAGGACAAGCTTTGTATAGGGGGGAGTGGGTGATGACGTTGAACACCCCATATTTCTCACTTTTGCCTCAAACAGTCCACGATCCGGTGGGACAGTCCTGTATATTAGTGGATGCCCTGTGGTCCGGGGATGGCTGAGGTGTGTCCCAATCTCAATTGTATCTGCGTCCTCAGGAGGAAGGTCCAGTTGAATGGAATGGTGAAGCAGGAAGCTGGTGAGGTCATTGTGCCTGCTGAGCGGACAGGCCAAGGATCACACCCTGGTCAGGGGGTTGGCCTGTGCGAATGACATCACCGCATCAAGCCGGCTGCTAGGGACAGCATGATGTTCTCCATTCATGGGAATGGGGCCAGATGAGTATTACTTTTTTAGGCTACTTTCACACTAGCGTTTTTGTTGGATCCGGCAGGGTTCAACAAAAACGCTTCCGTTACTGATAATACAACCATCTGCATCTGTTATGAACAGATCCAGTTGTATTATCTGTAACATTGCGAAGATGGATCCATCATGAACTCCACTGAAAGTCAATGGGGACGGATATGTTTTCTTTTGTGGCAGAGAAAACGGATCTGTCCCTATTGACTTACATTGTGGGTCATGACGGATCCGTCTTGCTCCGCATCTCAGGACGGAAAGCATGCTGCGGTTTGCTCTCCGGTATGAGAACGGAACGGAATGCATTTTGGAACATTCCGTTCTGTTCAGTTACGTTTTGTCCCCATTGACAATGAATTGGGGCAAAACTGAAGCGTTTTTTTCCGGTATTGAGACCCTATGACGGATCTCAATACTAGAAAATCTTAACGCTGGTGTGAAAGTAGCCTTATTTTATTAACACTAAGGGGACAAAATTTTTGTAAGGGGGGCACTAAGGGGCAATTTACTGTGTGGGGGCACTATCGGAGCATTTTACTGTGTAGGGACGTGAAGGGGCACTTTAGTGTGTGGGCACTAGACGGTCCTTTCACTGTCTGGAGGCACTATTTATTTTACGCACGCTGCTATATTCCATAGCACTATACAGACATTATCATCACACTGTCCCCAAAGGAGCTCACAATCCAAGTTCCCTATCACTACGTCTTTGGAGTGTGGGAGGAAACCCATGCAAACACGGAGAACATACAAACTCCATGCTAACCACTGAACCACGGTGCTGCCCTACTATAGGAGTAGTCTACTGTGTGGGGGCATAACTACTATGTGAGTGCACTAAAGGGGCATTTTACTTTGTGGGGGCACTAAGATGGCATAACTACTGCATAGGGGCACTAAGGGGACACAACTAATGTACAGGGGGCAGTAAGAGGGAATAATTAGGCCTCATGCACACGACCGTATGCATTTTGCGGTCCGCAAAAAATACGGAAGACGCCTGTGTGCATTCCGTATTTTGGGGAACAGAACAGCTAGCCCCTAATAAAACAGTCCTATCCTTGTCCGTAATGCGGACAATAATAGGATGTGTTCTATTTTTTTTGGAGCGGAACGGAAATATGGAAACGGAATGCACACAGAGTACCTTCCGTTTTTTTGCGGGCCCATTGAAATGAACGGTTCCACATACGGTCCGCAAAAAAAAAAAAAAACGGAACGGACACGGAAAGAAAATACATTCGTGTCCAAGGCCTTACTGTGTACGAGCACTATGGAGGCAGTTTACTGTGTGGGAGAACTAAGAGGACACAACTACTGTGCATGGGCAGCAGGGGCGAATAATGACTGTGTAGGGGCACAAATCAGACTGCCATGTATAAAGTTGGGAGGCATGCTATAAACCCTGTACTGGTAGTGCCAGTCTGCCATAACCATAGCTATATCTCAGATAGTATAGTAGGAACAGGAAGGCACCCAGAGTATAATACTGTCAGTGAAGAGTAAACTAATGCAAGTGACTAAACTACCAGTGCTCCCACCACAGATGTCCCAGCTCCTTCCCCTCACAGTGGGGGATGATGGTTCACTACCCCCCATGTCCATGTATTCTGGGTGTGTCACGCTGCCCCCTGGACGGGCACTGCCGCTGGGTGTGCCACACTGAAGTCCCCGGCCGGACACTGGGTAAAGTTCAGCAGACATGGCGCTAGTTGGGCGGACCCGGTCTCCGCAGGCTGCGGGCTCACACTTACCAGATGCCGGGAGAGATCAGGCGAAGCGTCCATAACTCGTACAGCCGAGCTGACAGGCCCGCCCCAGTCACACTCCCGGGCACTGGCCAGGCTCTCTAGCGCCGCCCCGAGCCCAACTGTACGGCCCCTCCCCCCGCCGTACTGTGCCCGGACAGCCAGGTACTAGGCAGCTGCCGCTAGCAGGGGGCTCTCTACGTGACTGGCACCGGTCTCCGGGACTCCTCGCCCTGTAATGCGGCTTCACGACGTGCTGATTGTAAAGGTGTATGCTGCCCATCAGATAACGGTGCCAACCATAGCAGTACCAGCCACACTGTACTCCCTGACCATACCAGACACTGTGCCAGGCTCTCAAGAGTTTCAGCCATAGTGCCACCATAACTCTGCCCACTACAGTGACCTCATGTCATTGCCAGCCACAACACTATGCCAGTGCCCCCTTAACAGTGCCAACCCATACCTCCCAGCTTTCCTAAGTTGGGACAATAGCAGTGACGTTACATGCCCAATGTCTTCCTACACATGTCCAATACCGTCCAGTCCCCTTAGTACCCCCACACAGTAGTTATGCCCTTACTCAATAGTTAGGCCCTCTTATTGCCCCCACACATAGCGGTTCTGCCCCCTTTACAGCAGTGCATAGCTCTTATAATACTGTGCCAGCCACAGTGCAAGTGTCCTCATAACAGTGCTAGTCACAAGGCTCCATAACAGTGCCTGACACAGTGCCACCTCCCACCCAGCCATAGTGCCCTCATAACAGTGCCTGACACAGTGCCACCTCCCACCCAGCCGTAGTGCCCTCATAACAGTGCTAGTCACATGGCTCCATAACAGTGCCTGACACAGTGCCACCTCCCACCCAGCCGTAGTGCCCACATAACAGTGCTAGTCACAAGGCTCCATAACAGTGCCTGACACAGTGCCACCTCCCACCCAGCCGTAATGCCCTCATAACAGTGCCTGACACAGTGCCACCTCCCACCCAGCCGTAGTGCCCTCATAACAGTGCTAGTCACATGGCTCCATAACAGTGCCTGACACAGTGCCACCTCCCATCCAGCCGTAGTGCCCTCATAACAGTGCCTGACACAGTGCCACCTCCCACCCAGCCGTAGTGCCCTCATAACAGTGCTAGTCACATGGCTCCATAACAGTGCCTGACACAGTGCCACCTCCCACCCGGCCATAGTGCCCACATAACAGTGCTAGTCACAAGGCTCCATAATAGTACCTGACACAGTGCCACCTCCCACCCAGCCGTAGTGCCCTCATAACAGTGCTAGTCACAAGGCTCCATAACAGTACCTGACACAGTGCCACCTCCCACCCAGCCATAGTGCCCTCATAACAGTGCTAGTCACAAGGCTCCATAACAGTACCTGACACAGTGCCACCTCCCACCCAGCCGTAGTGCCCTCATAACAGTGCTAGTCACAAGGCTCCATAACAGTGCCTGACACAGTGCCACCTCCCACCCAGCCGTAGTGCCCTCATAACAGTGCTAGTCACAAGGCTCCATAACAGTACCTGACACAGTGCTACCTCCCACCCAGCCATAGTGCCCTCATAACAGTGCTAGTCACAAGGCTCCATAACAGTACCTGACACAGTGCCACCTCCCACCCAGCCGTAGTGCCCACATAACAGTGCTAGTCACAAGGCTCCATAACAGTGCCTGACACAGTGCCACCTCCCACCCAGCCGTAGTGCCCACATAACAGTGCTAGTCACAAGGCTCCATAACAGTACCTGACACAGTGCCACCTCCCACCAAGCCGTAGTGCCCACATAACAGTGCTAGTCACAAGGCTGCATAACAGTGCCTGACACAGTGCCACCTCCCACCCAGCCGTAGTGCCCACATAACAGTGCTAGTCACAAGGCTCCATAACAGTACCTGACACAGTGCCACCTCCCACCAAGCCGTAGTGCCCACATAACAGTGCTAGTCACATGGCTCCATAACAGTGCCTGACACAGTGCCACCTCCCATCCAGCCGTAGTGCCCTCATAACAGTGCCTGACACAGTGCCACCTCCCACCCAGCCGTAGTGCCCTCATAGCAGTGCTAGTCACATGGCTCCATAACAGTGCCTGACACAGTGCCACCTCCCACCCAGCCGTAGTGCCCTCATAACAGTGCTAGTCACAAGGCTCCATAACAGTACCTGACACAGTGCCACCTCCCACCCAGCCATAGTGCCCTCATAACAGTGCTAGTCACAAGGCTCCATAATAGTACCTGACACAGTGCCACCTCCTACCCAGCCGTAGTGCCCTCATAACAGTGCTAGTCACAAGGCTCTATAACAGTGTCTGACACAGTGCCAACTCCCACCCAGCCGTAGTGCCCTCATAACAGTGCTAGTCACAAGGCTCCATAACAGTACCTGATACAGTGCCACCTCCCACCCAGCCATAGTGCCCGCATAACAGTGCTAGTCACAAGGCTCCATAACAGTGCCTGACACAGTGCCACCTCCCACCCAGCCGTAGTAGTGCCCACATAACAGTGCCAACCAGCGTGTTCTCATAACAGTGCCACCAGCGTGTTTACATAACAGTGCTAACCAGTGTGGACACATAACAGTGCCAACTGCAGTGTAGAAGTACCAGCCACAGAACCACTACAAGGCAGCATGGTGGCTCAGTGGTTAGCACTGGTGTCTTTCAGCACTGGGGTCCTAGGTTCAACTCCAACCAAGGACAACATCTGCATGGAGTTTGTATGTTCTCCCTGTGTTTACGAGGGTTTCCTCCCACACTCCATAGACATACTGGCAGGGAAGTGGAGGACATCTTTACCTCCAGAGGTGGTGTGTATGGCACTATAGTTTCAGTTCTGTGATTTGTATCTTGTCTATGCAGCCAACCAAAGTGCTTGTTCAGAAAGGCTGTGCTTTGCTAAAAGAGCCTTACATGAAGTTCCTGGGCACCAAATGTTTGAAATCTATAACAAAATAGACCCAGCTTTTGGGGTAAATAGCCTTTATTTAAAATGCAGTGTGTTCTAGGAATGTCCCTTTTCTGGCATTCTACCAATATCTTATCTATAGAACATCAGAAACCAGGCTAACAAAACACCAAAAACACAAGTAAAATGCTGGAATTACACAGTTTATTATCCATGTGTTGTAAAAGGCTGAAAACACCATGATGGCATTACCTCTAATTGATATCACAGACAAAGAAAATCGCCATCTGCTTTGTCCTAGCCCAGGAAGCCTATTCCTATACGACATGAAAGAGGGATGCCGTGTTTTACGCTTATCTGACCCCATAAATGACTGCAGTAACTTCTGACTTTACCTGTGTGATAGAAGATCCGGAGTTGTTCCTTCAGCAGGTGATGTTTTTGTGGACTGCAAACAGGTATTTCCTAAATGAGAACTCCTGAGCCAAAGGCCTCATATGCACACAACCGTTTTTCGGGTCTGCATCCAGTCTGCATCCAGTTTTTGCGGCTCAGGTGCGGATCCATTCACTTCAATGGGGCCGTAAAAGATGCGGACAGCACTCTGTGTGCTGTCCACATCCTTTGCTCCGTTCCGTGGCCCTGCAAAAAAAATATAGCATGTCCTATTCTTGTCCGTTTTGCAGACAAGAATAGGCATTTCTACAATGGGCCGCCCGTTCCGTTCTGTAAATTGCAGAAGGCACACAGGCGGCTTCCGTTTTTGCGGATCCGCGGTTTGCGGACTGCAAAAAACAGAACGGTCGTGTGCAGATAAACTTTCCAAATGTAACAGTAATGACTGCTGAGTAGACGGTTTGATGGCTTATAACTTTCAGGCCATCGAACCCTATTGACTATAAAGGGGTCCGTTTGGTTTCTGTTCAGGAAATTTTTTCTTTTTTTTATGAGACCCAGACCAAAAACTTTTTGGTCCACTATTTTTCATAGAATCTGTGATGTAGGCCTCGAATGAAGGCTTCGACAGAAATGTGAACATAGCCATAAGCGAAAGTATCACCTATATTAGGGTGTTTTTATTTCGTAATGGAAAAAATGTAAATATAATAAGTAAAATATACAGTACAGACCAAAAGTTTGGACACACCTTCTCATTCAAAGAGTTTTCTTTATTTTCATGACTATGAAAATTGTAGATTCACACGGAAGGCATCAAAACTATGAATTAACACATGTGGAATTATATACATAACAAAAAAGTGTGAAACAACTGAAAATATGTCATATTCTAGCCACCTTTTGCTTTGATTACTGCTTTGCACACTCTTGGCATTCTCTTGATGAGCTTCAAGAGGTAGTCACCTGAAATGGTTTTCACTTCACAGGTGTGCCATGTCAGGATTTCTTGCCTTATAAATGGGGTTGGGACCATCAGTTGTGTTGTGGAGAAGTCAGGTGGATACACAGCTGATAGTCCTACTGAATAGACTGTTAGAATTTGTATTATGGCAAGAAAAAAGCTGCTAAGTAAAGAAAAACGAGTGGCCATCATTACTTTAAGAAATGAAGGTCAGTCAGTCCGAAAAATTGGGAAAACTTTGAAAGTGTCCCCAAGTGCAGTCACAAAAACCATCAAGCGCTACAAAGAAACTGGCTCACATGCGGACCGCCCCAGGAAATGAAGACCAAGAGTCACCTCTGCTGCGGAGGATAAGTTAATCCGATTTACCAGCCTCAGAAATCGCAGGTTAACAGCAGCTCAGATTAGAGACCGGGTCAATGCCACACAGAGTTCTAGCAGCAGACACATCTCTAAAACAACTGTTAAGAGGAGACTGTGTGAATCAGGCCTTCATGGTAGAATATCTGCTTGGAAACCACTGCTAAGGACAGGCAACAAGCAGAAGAGACTTGTTTGGGCTAAAGAACACAAGGACATTAGACCAGTGGAAATCTGTGCTTTGGTCTGATAAGTCCAAATTTGAGATCTTTGGTTCCAACCACCGTGTCTTTGTGCGACGCAGAAAAGGTGAACGGATGGACTCTACATGCCTGGTTCCCACCGTGAAGCATGGAGGAGGAGGTGTGATGGTGTGGGGGTGCTTTGCTGGTGATACTGTTGGGATTTATTTAAAATTGAAGGCATACTGAACCAGCATGGCTACCACAGCATCTTGCAGCGGCATGCTATTCCATCCGGTTTGCGTTTAGTTGGACCATCATTTATTTTTCAAAAGGACAATGACCCCAAACACACCTCTAGGCTGTGTAAGGGCTATTTGACCATGAAGGACAGTGATGGGGTGCTGCGCCAGATGACCTGGCCTCCACAGTCACCGGACCTGAACCCAATCAAGATGGTTTGGGGTGAGCTGGACCACAGAGTGAAGGCAAAAGGGCCAACAAGTGCTAAGCATCTCTGGGAACTCCTTCAAGACTGTTGGAAGACCATTTCAGGTGACTACCTCTTGAAGCTCAACAAGAGAATGCCAAGAGTGTGCAAAGCAAAAGGTGGCTACTTTGAAGAACCTAGAATATGACATATTTTCAGTTGTTTCACAATTTTTTTGTTATGTATATAATTCCACATGTGTTAATTCATAGTTTTGATGCCTTCAGTGTGAATCTACAATTTTCATAGTCATGAAAATAAAGAAAACTCTTTGAATGAGACGTTGTGTCCAAACTTTTGGTCCGTACTGTATATATGCCAAATTTCAAGAAGATTGGATGGTATTTAGAGGTTGCACACTGATCAGTTTTGTAAAAATAGGCAAAAAATAAGATTTTTCAATTTTACGTTTATTAGGAAAACTATAAATTACAAAATTAAAATAATATTAAAACTAGACACTAAGATTAATAGGTAGTATGATAGGCAAAACATGTGTTATATTAATCAACTTTGACCAATGCAATCCCTTCTTTTGTTAGCTCGGTGACGACTTTTCTGTGATACTCGACTACTCTCAACAAGAATTGTTTTTGTTGTTTGTCCCTGACCGATTCATTAAACTTTTTTATCAGAGCAATTCCTCTTTCTGTGGTATCATTGACCACCTTAAAGGGATTCTGTCACGAGATTTGAGGCCTATAACCTAAACATATGGCCAGGTCCCTACTAATACGCTGAATCCGAAACTGACCTTATTAAATGTGCCTGTGGCTCTATTAGCACATAAAACAGGTTTTTATAACCTGTCATTCACCTAACTAAGGTGCCCAGGGGGACGTCTCTTCATGCAGGGTGTCCGGCTGCAGCCATCTCCGTCTGGTGCCCAGCGCCGCCTTCCCACTAGAAATCGCTGCCCTCCCTTTCAATAGATCCGTCTACCTCACCTCATCGCCACCTCCCTCACTTCAGCTCCGCCTCCGAAATAGTCCGCTCTCCTCAGCCAGATCCCACACGTGCGCACTAGGTATAACCTGATGCGCTCGTGCGGACTCCTGGCAGCGGCCTCGTTGAGCGAAGTGCGCACGCGCTGGCCGGCGCACTTCGCTCAAACCTGCCTTGACCGCTCTATTGCAGCCATCCTCTCACAGCCGCACGAGATCTGGCTGAGGAGAGCGGACGATTTCAGAGGCGACGCTGAGGTGAGGTAGGCGGCTCTATTGAAAGGGAGGGCGGCGATTTCTAGTGGGAAGACGGCGCTGGGCACCAGACGGAGATGGCTACAGCCGGACACCCTGCATGAAGAGACGTCCCCTTGGGCACCTTAGTTAGGTGAATGACAGGTTATAAAAACCTGTTTTATATGCTAATAGAGCCACAGGCACATTTAATAAGGTCAGTTTCGGATTCAGCGTATCAGTAGGCACCTGGCCATATATTTAGGTTATAGGCCTCAAATCTCGTGACAGAATCCCTTTAAGAGCGTTCACATGGCTTCTTAGAGAATCACTGCAGTATTCTGTCACGTCGTGGATCCCAAACAATTCAAAGAACGTCTTTGTTTTATTAGTAACGAAATGGCTCATGTCTTTTCCTTCAAAAACTAGGTTTTTACCCTCTAATCGTTTAATTTTCTTTTTCTTTGCAGGTTTGGTTTCTAAATTTTTAGTCATAGTTTCCTTAACAGCCTGAGTAATACGTTGGTCCAAAAGAGCCAATCCTACGTTTGTTTCTGACTGATACCAAAGGTGTCTCTTAGCAACTGTGAGAGCACTTTTTTTTATGTCTGCATCTGGGTAAGTGCTCAGAAGCTGTAGCATAGCCAAATCATTCTTTGGAGCATATCGACCTACAATTGCCTCGTGCAAAAAGCAAACATATATGAGGCTGACAAAATGTGCAACCCGTTTCATTCCTTTCAATTCTCGTTGAGGAATATTCAACTGTTTAGTGAAGATGACAATTTTAAGTGCATATATTGCCTTTGCCATCCACCTTGCTTGATGCAGAGCCCCTGGGATCCTGAAACTGAAGTTGTTTTTAGACCAACCTCCTAGGTACAGGAGTGAGAGTAGTAATAAAAGTGATCAATGTGTGCAACCCCTAAATATTATCCAAACTTATTGAAATTTGGCATATATATCTTTTATCATCACTGAGACTCGGAGCGTAAGCAAACTCATATGACAATCACATCTTTGGGAAAATGAAACACCCTAACCTATATTTTTTCTATGAGTTAAAGGGGTATTCCGGTTACATTAAGTTATGCCCTATTCACAGGATAGGAGATAACTATTAGATCCATTAGTTTCCATGGGAGTTCTGAAAATAGCTGAGTAGAGCGCTCCATTTATTTCATGGGGCTGCAGGGGTTTACGGAGCCCCCATGCTTGTGATCGGTGGGGGTCCCTGTGGTAGGACCCTAACCAATCTTATAGTCCTCCCCTATTCTTTGGATAGGTCATCAGTATGTGATCAGTAGGGGTCTGACAGCTGGGCCCCGTGAATCAGCTGTTTGAGAAGGCACTGGTGCTCCTATGAGCACTGCGGCCTTGTCTATGTTTACCAAGCACAGTGCTGTACATTGTATAGCGAGTGTGCTTGGTATGGCAGCTCAGCCCCATTCACTTCTATAAGGCTGAGCTGCACCTGCAATTGGCCCACTAAGGCCACGCCTGGGTTATCCCTTGCCTCTTGGGAGGTTTCTACAAAATATGTCCCTCTTATAGAGCAAGTAAACGTGACACCAGCTGTGGTTAAGCAGCAGAAGCTCAAGGCTCCCTTTGTAGAGGTTAATGTTGGTACCTAGAGGTAGATTTGCCAGAGTGGTGCAGGGTGGCCTACAGTCTCTGTAGACGTTATGTAAACATGTCACGGTGTTCCTACCTGGATATCCGCGGATCCCAGACGTGAAGTGGTCCTAAGTAGTGCAAAAGGTTGTAGTTGAACTTGGATGATGAACAAGTGGAATTAATGTTGTCCAGACTTATAGTAACGTTGAACAGTTGCTTTTACTTGGCATAAATTGGTCATCCAAACAGCTTCGAAACAATATCTTGGTCATCAGCAGGTATTGGCTTAATTTTGGCAGGCAAATAGTTCTCTGCAACAATCTCAGTTCTGCTATGCGGTAGCTCTCTCAGCTCTGCTATGTTTGGCTGGATAAATAGGAAACTCTTCCTCTTCTGCTGGAACTTAAGTTAGCTGTAGTCTGCAGTCTGTCTCTTACTTATAATCTTAGGAACTTCTTGTCCTGGCAATGAGTACCTCAAGCCTAGACTAGACACTGACTTCTAACTAAGTCCTCATCCTCCCTCTCTAGAGAGGGCTGGAAAGAAACTAGAAGGTTCCTCTTCAGGGAAGCTAATACTGCCAATGTTGCTGCCATCTGCTGGTAGACCAGGCAATTACATGAACATAACCAGTTTCAGGAATAAATATGCACATTATTAGGAAATACATCAGGAGCTGTACATTAGCACATAGGAGATGGTAGCAAGGTGTAGAAGGAGTGGTAACGGGACTCCAGGACATTACATACCTAGGCCACGAGACAAATGAACGCCCCTGGCCTAGGGAAAGCACAGAGAAGGCCGCAGAGCTCACAGGAGGTTCTTCCGAGACTTTATACGAAAGTTCATCAGTTATAAAGTCTTGGAAAACCCCTTTGATATAACCGGAATACTCCTTTAAAACCAGATAGTGACACGTATCCTTTTTCTAATCTCTTAATTTTCTTATTATAGATTCCGTATATATTATTATATATTTTCTTATTATAGATTTTTCTGTTCTATTTTTCTGGTTGGATTTCTCGATAACTCCTAGGCTAAGCACCTTCTGTACCTCTTCTGTAATGGTTTGTCTCCGGACCTCTGGCACACGGTACGGTTTCACTTGTACCCTTACCCGCGGCTCGGTGACAATGTCATGCTGGACCACCGATGTACAGCCGGGCTTTTCTGAAAAGACATCGGTATTCTGCTGCACTAGCTTACTGACCTCCCGGTTTTATTGTTTTGATAGGGTTTCTGCTATTTTTCCTCTGACGTAGGAGGATCTACACTAGTCCCAACCAGCGCCTCAGTGGCCCACAGGGATTCTCTGTCCTTCCACGCCTTTAGCAAGTTTACGTGATATATTTGTTCTGGTTTTCTCCACCCAGGCTGATATATTTTATAGTTAACTTCGCCCACTTTTTCCAGAACTTCATAGGGCCCTTGCCACTTGGCCAGAAACTTACTCTCAGCTGTGGGTACGAGCACGCAAACTCTATCTCCTGGGAAGAAGGTCCTGACTGTGGCCTTTCTGTTATAACCGCGTCTCTGAGCTGCCTGAGCCTCTACTAGATGTTCTCTCACAATGGGCACCACTGATGCAATCCGGTCCTGCATATCTGCAATGTGTTCTATTACACTCCATGTCTCTTTGGCAATGTCCAGCAGGCCTCTGGGATGTCTGCCATATAACAGTTCGAACGGGATGGTGAACATCAACTATGGCAGCAACATATCCCAGTCCTTTCCATCTTGGTATACTACCCTTTTCAACATACTCTTTAGGGTTTTATAAAACCTTTCCACCAACCCATCTGTTTGGGGGTGGTACACTGATGTGCGTAACTGCTTGATTCGAAGCAGCTTGTACAACTCCTTTGTCACTTTGGAGTAAGTACCATGATCCGTAAGGATCTCTTCGGGGAACCCAATGCGGCAAAACATGGGAAATAGTTCCCTGGCAATGTTTGGCTGAGGTATGGCGGAGAGGAATGGCCTCCGGTTACCGAGTCGCATAGTCCAATACCACTAATATGTGTTGGTGGCCCTGGGCCGTCTTTACTACGGGCCCCACAAGATCCATAGTGATCCGCTCAAAATGTACCTCTATAATGGGAAGAGGTACCAGTGGACTACGGAAATTCGCTGTGGGAGCAGTAATCTGACACTCCTAATCTCTTCATAGACACTAGCCCAAAAGAACCGCTGGAGTATATGCTCTAGTGTCTTTTTGACCACAAGATGACCTCCCATTACATGTGTGTGAGCCAAGTCTAATCCTGCCCGGCGGTAGAGCTGTGGCACTACTAGCTGCTCCACTACCTCCTGTCAGACCTTGTTGACACAGCACAATAAGTCCTGGGAAACAGCCATATGGGGAAACACTGCTTCTGCGCCCGGTTGTTGGGCTACCCCATTGATTACAGTTACTCTCTCTCTCTCTGGCCCGTACCAGAGCGAGGTCCTGGAGTTGGGCGGTCCTGAACCTGTCCCGGGACACCTCCAGCTCCGGGATAGATGTGGCCTAACCGGCCATTACCTCTAAGGCAGGGATGGCTAACCTGCGGCTCTCCAGCTGTTGTAAAACTACAATTCCCACCATGCCCTGCTGTAGGCTGATAGTTGTAGGCTGTCTGGGCATGCTGGGAGTTGTAGTTTTGCAACAGCTGGAGAGCCGCAGGTTGGCCAGCCCTGCTCTAGGGGAAAACCTATTGGGGTTACACTCTGGCCCTATGATGGGGACCCCTACAGCCGGTACCCCGGAATTGGTTTCTTCAGGTTCAGAATCCGGAGAGTCTCTCTCCACAAGAATATGTGTAAGTCTCTTCCCAAAATAGCCCCATATGGAAGATTCTTTACCACTCCCACCACATGCTGTATCTTCCCGCTCGGCGTGGCCATGACAGCCATCACCGTCGGATACTCTCGGATATCTCCATTGTAGCTTGGAAGAAAGAAGAGACCGAGGGGATATGATAGAAACTTTTAAATACATAAAGGGAATCAACTCGGTAAAGGAGGAGAGCATATTTAAAAGAAGAAAAACTACCACAAGAGGACACAGTTTTAAATTAGAGGGGCAAAGGTTTAAAAGTAATATAAGGAAGTATTACTTTACTGAGAGAGTAGTGGATGCATGGAATAGCCTTCCTGCAGAAGTGGTAGCGGCAAATACAGTGAAGGAGTTTAAGCATGCATGGGATAGGCATAAGGCTATCCTTCATATAAGATAGGGCCAGGGACTATTCATAGGATTCAGATATATTGGGCAGACTAGATGGGCCAAATGGTTCTTATCTGCCGACACATTCTATGTTTCTATGTTTCTATGTAACGGATCTCCTAGCACCCCGACCGGGTACCTCCGTAGATAGATGCTCCTAGTGCTTTCCAAGGACTCCAAGCACTCCACTTGACACCGTAAGCACTGCAGACCCCACAAAGCGCCGAAGCTTGGTTGAGGTCTCACCGTCTCCTACCCACCCTGGACGTACGACAAGGCTCCAGGCTCCAGTGGGTGAACCTCTCCTAAATCCAGAGAGCAGGAACAGCTCTTACAAGAGCTAGTAGAATAGCCAGGGGAGTATAACAAATCTTCAGCGTATAGCAATCCCCAGTGTCGATCAGTTACCCAAACAGCCTCAACATGATGAAGGGTAAAACAGGGACTCTTTATAGAATACACAAGCATTTACTTATACACATTTTCCAACAAGGTTACTACCCACAGGGTTTTGTAAAAACAACCAATACACACGTACAATACAGTAAAACACTCCCACACAAAATCCTCCCCTCTGCCTGTGATACAATTACCCCACAATGGGTTAATGTAATCATCACAGGCAGGAGAATACACAATGTTTTCTGTCCTGGAGACAACCGAGAAGTAATTCAATTATCTCTCAGGACAAAGGGAAATCGCCAATACACACGTGGAGACAATAGGACAGACATCACTACTCAAATATAGAATGTCCCACCCTTTACAGTACACATAGAATTTTAACATATCCCAAAATGGCACGAATTAGACCAGGGGTTCAAAAGTTATTAAAAGTCCTTTGTGAACAAAGGAAGCCTGGCTGATGAGAGGGCCCATAATCCTGGGGCAAGAGGCTGGTAGCCAGGCCTCTCCACCACCCAGTGGCGAGGTTGGTTTCGTAACATCCATGGATACAGATAACGAAGACATTTTGTTCAGAGGGATTTTTCTGACAAACCAGTGACCCGTGCACTAGGGTCACTAGACTCCCGGAGTCTAACAGTGTGTTAATTCGGTACCCGTTAATGGACACCTAGCACATGGGAGGTTCACCAGCGCTTAGCAGGGTGTCTGTGGTACAGACAGGCCTGGCATAGAATGAAGACCCAGTCCATGGATTCAGTGGTCGAGGGTCAGTTAGCGGCCCTATGTCCAGGCCCGTGGCACTGCCAGCATCGGATAAATGTGCCGCTGCCTTCTCAAACAGCTGATCGTGGGGGTGTTGGACCCCGCCGATCAGAAGCTGATGATCTATCCAGAGGATAGATCATCAGTTTAAACAAACAGCAGAACCCCTTTAATAGGCCTTTGGGTTGCATTTTTCCCTGCTTGGGATCGGGACTATTTTCCAGTCTCTATAAGTGGGGCCGGGGGTCGGAGTGTCACCCGTTTTTGAGAAGTATCCTGAACCAAATCCTGGGTGGCCATGTACTGCTCGACCAGGCTGACTAACTGGTCTAAGTTGCCCCTGACCCACCCAGCGCTGAATGGCCACTGGCAGAGTACGCACAAACCCATCCACCACCACCCGCTCTATTATCTGCTCTGGGCCCAAAGACTCAGGCTGGAGCCATTTCTTCACAAGGTGCAACAGATCATAAGCCTGCGATCTGCCAGGCCGAGACTCTACAAACGCCCACTGGTACACTCTCTGGACCCGCACATATGTATTGACCCCCATGTGGGGCTGGACCTCACCTTTAAGCCTCCCTTACTTCTGGGCGTCCTCACGGCTGAGGTCAAAGTAGGCCTTCTGTGCATCCCCCACCAGAAATGGAGCCACCACTTCAGCCCACTGGTCGGACGGCAGATTCTCCTTCTCTACTGTTCATTAAAAAACTGTCAGAAAGGCCTTCACGTCATCTTCTGGAGTCAATGCTGACCAAACGTTACCCCGGGCCGCTAAACTGGAGCTGGGTCGCCACTGGTGGTGTCTCCCTCAGGACCGCAATCTGCTGTAGCAACAGGCTGTTGGTCTGTTGCTGTTGTGCATAAGCCTGTTGTTGCTGCGCATTGGCCAGCACCAGCTGCTTCAGTATTTCCTCCATCTCGGCTGCTGGCTTAGGTTGGAACTTTGCTGGTTCAATTCCGGACACTGGCGTAACTATAGGGGTCGCAACGGTCGTGGTTGCGACTGGGTCCCTAAGCTAGGGGGGCCCAGAGAGTGGTACTGTACTTTTCCCTTTTTAAGATGCAATGCATCTTATGAAGGGAATACTAGCGAGCGCTTCCATAATGGAAGCGCTCACTAGTCTGCAGGAGGAGGGGGAGAGAAGCGCTGTCCAGTACTAACGCCTCTTCCTGCTCACTCTTTTCAGGGCCCACTCTGCTGTGTCCTAGCTGCCTGCAGCGTCAAGAGAAGACAGCCAGGACAAGTAGAGTGGCGGCAGGAGAGGTAAGTTACTTTATTATTTTACAGTCTTATCTGAGGTCTGACTAGGGGTCTGGAGAGGTCTAATGGGGGGTCTGGAGAGGTCTAATGGGGGGGTCTGGAGAGGTCTGACTGGGGGGGTCTGGAGAGGTCTGACTGGGAGGGTCTTGAGAGGTCTGACTGAAGGGGGGGGTCTGGAGAGGTCTGACTGGGGGGGGGGTCTGGAGAGGTCTGACTGGGGGGGTCTGGAGAGGTCTGACTTGGGGTCTGGAGGTCTAATGGGGGTCTGATTGGGGGTCTGGAGGTCTAATGGGGGTCAGATATGGGGGTCTGGAGGTCTAATGGGGTCAGATATGGGGTCTGGAGGTCTAGTGGGAGTCTGGAGGTCTAATGGGGGTCTAGAAGTCTGATATGGGGGTCTGGAGGTCTAATGGGGGTCTTATCTGAGGTCTGATATTGGGTCGGGGTCTTACATGGAGGTCTAATGGGGGTCTGATCTGAGGTCTATAACTGGGGTCTTATATGGGGTCTGACATACAGGTCTAAAGGGGGTTTGGTCTAAGATGGGGGGATCTCATTTAGGGTTTTATATGGGGGTCTGATCAATATAAAGGGGTGGTACCAGTATTTCCAGGGGGACTGTTTCTGCAGGAAAGTATAGGGGAGCACAGTGGACACAGTATTGGGGGTGGCAGGATGGGGTGTTGAGAAGGTAAGGAGGAGTATGGAAAAGTAGGAAAGTAAGATGTCTGTTTGTTAAATTCTGCAGAGACGAGGCACAGCTGAAAGAAGTCACCATGGCGGTCTGGTCTGACAGGAGAAGAAGAGGAAAGAGAATATCTACATCAGAGAAGAGAAGTCACTGGATGTAAGAGGTACATATGTGGTGCTGTATTACCCTGTATCTTCTGTAGTGCTGTATGTAATGTTTTCCAAGTATGTCTTTAAAGGGGTTGTCTGCCTTCTCTGCTCTGTTTACCTGCTCATCACTGCAAATGCCACGGAAAGCAAGTGAACAGAACAAAGAAAGCAGCTCTCATATGAGCGCTCTCTTCAAATAGCTGATCGTCGGGGGTGCCGGAGGACCCCGGCTGATCTGATATTGATGACCTATCCTGAGGATAGATCATCAATAGTAAAACGAGGACAACCCCTTTAACAGTAGGACAGGAGGGAAGGGTGGAGGGGGCATTTCAATATTTGCCCTGGGCAGCAGAAAAGCTAGGTGCACCAGTGCTGAGTGAAGGGGGGGGGGGGGGCCCAAGCTGAACTCTTGCACCAGGGCCCATGAGCCTTTAGCTACGCCCCTGATCCTGGACATGCGAACACTGTGTATGCCTTACTGGTCTACCCGCATCCTCCACCATATGTAATGCTGTGGGCTCCTATGATCAGTTTTAAAGGGTTTTTGTCACCAGAAATGTCTAAATTAAACTGGCTGACATTAACGATGTGCTAATTTCAGCTGAACCTAACTAGCCTATTCATAGTTTTATCCATGCTCCTGTTACTCCATAAATGTAACTTTTATAATATGCAATTTAGTCTCTAGGAGCGGGGGGGCATTGCTTCTGCTCCTAGAGGCTCCGTTCTCCCACCTCTGTCGCCTCCCTCCAAGTCTTGATTGACAGGGCCAGGCAGCGTTCGCATCCTCCTGCCGGCTCTGAGTGCATGTTAAATCTCGTGCCTGCGCCATGCCGTTCAGTATTCAGCGCAGGCGCGAGATTTACCATGCACTCAGGGCCACAGGTGCTCCAGGTCTATCTCTGAGCTACTTTCTTCTCTGCTTCCAGTCCCCTCTGGACTGGAAGTGTGTCACGTCACTGTTGCCAGCCAGTTGATTGCCTTAGGAATGGCAGTGGTCACGTACCATGCCTGCAAATGTCACTACTGAGGGCATTGATTGGCCAGCAGTGGGGAGGTGCATGTAGACGGCAGTCACACTTCCAGTCCAGCAGGGGGTAAAGTGGAGAGAGGAACTTGGTGCTGGAACCCTCCCTCCACCCTGTGCAGCTATATGAAAAGAGGTACCTGGTCTCAGAGAACCCCTTTAATAAATTCCCCAATAACATTTCAGTAAACTATAAAATAAAAAATATTTATATTTAACCCCTCACATGGGTTTCTCCAGGATTTAACAATGATTTAAGTAATCAATACTAGGATACGTCATCAATATCAGATTGGAAGAGGTCTGACCGCTGCAAGTGAGCTAGCCTGCAGTACCTCCAGTGCCTGAAATAGGTGCTGGAACTAAACTGCTCAGTCCACTGTGTAGCTGGTTACTGCATTCACTTCCATGGGAGCAGCGCTGCAGCGATTTTTGTATGTGTATATATCAAATGGCCTAATGATTACTTTTTAGAACATAGGTCTGGTTTGAGATTGTAAGGTTTACATGTAACCTACTTGAAAACACCACTGCCATTAGACATACCATTATTCCTCCTATCAGTGTTACTAAGAGTATTCTTCAGGACTAGAGGTTTATTTTTTTTTCTTATTTGACACCTTCTTTCAGTTACTCAGATATTGAGAAAATTCAAGATGTTTACATGAGCAAAATCCTTAGGACAAAAGTGAGAATTTGAGGATATAAAGTAAACAATTCATACTAGGCTATGTATTGCCACCTGGTGGTAACATATGATACTACCAGATGATGACTGAATTACGAAACTACTATAGTTATCCTTGCATACTCTTCTATTCTGTTGATACACTTTAACCTCTTCAAGACCCTGCGATTTTCCAGTTTTGCATTACCGTTTTTCACTGCCAACCTTCCCGGGACCATAACTTTTTTATTTTTCCGTTCACATAGCCATATGAGGGCTTGTTTATTGTGGGAAAAGTTTTGTTGCACTTTCTAATGGTTCCACTTAATATAGAATACAATGTGGTGGGAAGGTAGAAAAATCTAAAACCTGTTAAATTGGGTGGAAAATCAATTTTACCACACTTTTATGGGTTTCATTTTACAGCATTCCCTGTGCTGTAAAAATGACCTGTGACCATCATTCTCCAGGTGAGTACAATTACAGCGATAATATATTTATTATCTTTTTCTTGGTTTAATACTAAAAATAGCTAAAAACAATATTTTTTTTATTTACATAATCATATTCTGCCAAATGACTTTTTTATATTTACATCTAAGGAGCTGTGTGAGGACTTATTTTTTACAAGACGATCTGTAGTTTTTATTGATACCATTTTGGAGTGTGTATGTCTTTTTGATCACCTTTTATTCAATCTTTTGTGAGGGGGTGAAACGACAAAAAAAATGGTGACCATATCAATTTTTATTTTGTTATGTCGATCGCCATATGGGATAAATATGTTTATATTTTAATAGTTTGGCCGTTTTGGGATGCAGTGGTGATAATGAGGTTTATTTTTATTGTTTATTTTAAATATGGGGAAAGGAGGTGATTTAAATTTTTATATTTTTAATGACTTTTTCCAACTGTTCAGCTTAAACTCAGACTTCTTAAAGGGCCAGTGCGCACCCTTCCAAATCCTAATTAAGGCAGCGGATGCCTGAGCTTTAGGTTCCCTGGTGACCTGCAAAGGTGTTCTCGTGTCTTGTGCTATTGCAATTTACCTATGTTTATCCTGTGTTTGTTTCTATCTGTACCCTATCTGTGTGTGTTTTTTAGGTAAAGATTTACTAATCCTAAAGATGGCGCAAGTTTAAGAACCTTTTATATGGGCCGATGATGTGGCAGATTATCAGGAACAAAACAGACATTCCCAATAGCAGCATGATCATCAGCAGAGATATGGGGTGCATTTACATGCAACAATCATCTCTGCTGTATGTAGACAAGCGATCCATACAGTGATTGTTCATCCCAATAGAATGTTATGGGCAGTGGGTTTGGACCCACTGTGCCAACTATCTAGTTTGGTTTTGGGCTAAGCCTACGGTTCCTGGCAGTCCCCATGTATTCACCCTTTAACCCCTATACTGTGATCTGGACTTCGCTGCATGAAACCAACCAGGCTGTTACATCTTGGAGTATTCCGTGTGTAGTTTGCAGCTGACTCACGGGGATCAGTTACACTGGTGCAAGGCACAATGTACATAATCAAGTGACAGGCCGAGGTCAGGGCAGGCAGCATACTAGCATATTGATGAGACAAGTCAGAGGTAAGGGCAGGTGGTAGTAAGGCAATCCGAGAAACAGGGTAAGATTTAGGCAGGCAGCTAGAAGTCAGAGCCTGTGGTCAGGATGAAGTACGGTACAGGGGTAGTCAGACAGAGAATGCAACTTTTCTGGTCACTAGAGTCTAGGAAACCTATATCTTGGACACCCTCCTACTGTGTAAGGGGCCTTAAGTACCCAGGGACTGTCAGACATTGGCTGGGTAAGAATTTGTACGTGCACGTCCTAAGGAACACGGCCTGCAGCACTCACAGAAGATGCCGGCGGCTGGATTTGCAAGAAGAGGACAGAGAACATGTCTGGGCCGCAGGTCAGGAGGGAAGCTGGCTGGGTAAGTAGTGTAGCGCCCATGCCAGCAGGAGTGGCAGGAGCAGCAGCATGCATGAGATACCAGCGCAAAATAGTAATTCATTGTTCCTTTGCAACGGATCATTGTTTAGAACAATGGTATTTGGTGGCAGCAGAACAAGACAATCAACCGATGAACAAGCATTTACCTGCACTTTTTACACAGGCCAATCATCGGGAATAAACAATTATACTAACTCTTATCCCAGTTGCATACATAGAGAAGTAAGGGCCCCATAGCAAGGATCAAACCAGGCCCCCCACACAGGACAGAAGGGTTTCTGCCTAAAGCGTTTTCAATGACCCTTGGGCCTTTTTCCACTGCCTCATTTGCTAAAAGTTGTTCCTTTAGAGCAGGGATGCCCAACCTGCGGCCCTCCAGCTGTTGCAAAACTACAACTCCCAGCATGCCCGGACAGCCTACACCTATCAGCTTACTGCAGGGCATGATGGGAGTTGTAGTTTTGCAACAGCTGGAGGGCCGCAGGTTGAGCATGCCTGCTTTAGAGGGTAGAGTCGTAACCAAGTTCTCACCTCCAGAAGAAGAGGGGATAATGTATATATAAAAAAGAAAAGAAATGAATCGCACATCCAGCTGCTATGCTTTAATCTGATCCCTGCTACTTTTGCAGAAGACAGCACTAAATAGCGCATGTGTTCCGCCTCCTATGCTACATGCTAAATGAGGCATTAGTGTACATTTTGATCAAAAGGCATAAGCCCACTAACCACGCCAAGGTTGCCTCTATGAGTGGGTCCTACTCTAAAATTGGCACGGCGACCACCAACGCTGTGGCGCCAATCCGGCAGGCGGCGGGACCCTGCTGCCTGACTATGCCATACCTAGCACTGGGCCCCAACAACCCACCAGAAAAACAGCACAGTGGCCCCCATGCAGTACCGCACCATGTGAACAGTTGTCAAAGCTCACCTTACCTAAAGCTCTCAGGAACTCCAACTGAGAGCATGGTAGGTTAATTTAACCCCTCCTGCAAAATACCTTGCTAATTAAAATCACCTGGCCGAATGGAAGGAGTGCTGATCCAGGGACAGAATCTCTATGTATATATAAAAAAGAAAAGTAGATAATCCCAACTAGCCCCCTCTTGCCCTGGGCCCCATAGGAGTCCCATGGTCTGTTGCTATGGTAGTTAGTCCCCTGTCTCATCCCTAATAGTCTGCCAAATTATTGATCTGTATAAAAGGACCTTTAGACAGGATGTCTAGACATGCACCAGATTGATTTATCACAGTGGTACAGGCTGGATGATCTGCTTTGCTACATGGTGGTTTGCTTACTTTCAAACTGATTTGGTAGATCACAGCAGCAACTGCATGAAGTCTGGTTTACACTTTGCTGTTGTATTGCTTTTTATAAACAAATCAAAAAAGCATCACAAAAAAGGGATAAAAAAAGCATGCGTTTTACTGCGATTGAATAATTTTAAAAGGTGAAATAGTTAAATCAGTGTAGTTATTGTTTATGCAGTTAGCTTTTGGTAAGATTTAGGCCGCATGCACACGACTGTGGTGTGTTTTGCAGTCCGCAAATGGCGGATCCGCAAAACACGGATGGTGTCAGTACGCGTTCCGCAATTTGCGGAACGGCACGGGCAGCCTTTAATATAAATGCCTATTCTTGTCCGCAAAGGGCGGACAAGAATAGGACATGTTATATTTTTTTAGCGGGGCCATGGAACGGAGCAACGGATGCGGACAGCACATGGAGTGCTGTCCGAATCTTTTGCGGCCCCATTGAAGTGAATGGGTCCGCATCCGAGCCGCCAAAACAGCGGCTCGGATACGGACTAAAACAAAGGCTGTGTGCATGTAGCCTTAGGCCTCTTTCACACGGGCATTATGTTTTTGGGCCTGGTAAAGATGCGGGTGCGTCGCGGGAAAATGCACAATTTTTCCATGCGAGTGCAAAACATTTTAATGCGTTTTGCACGCGCATGAAAAAATCGGCATGTTTGGTACCCAAACCTGGACTTCTTCACAGAAGTTCGGGGATCGGTGTTGTATAGATTGTATTATTTCCCCTTATAACATGGTTATAAGGGATAATAATAGCATTCTTAATACAGAATGCTTAGTAAATTTGGGCTGGAGGGGTTAAAAAAATTAAAATTTAACTCACCTTAATCCACTTGTTAGCACAGCCCGGCTTCTCTTCTGTCTTCTTTCTTCAGGACCTGGGTAAAGGACCTGTGGTGACGTCACTGCGCTCATCACATGGTCCATCACATGATCTTTTACCATGGTGATGGATTATGTGATGGACCATGTGATGAGCGTAGTGATGTCACCACAGGTCATTTTCCTCCTGCAAAGAAGAAGAAAGAAGAGAAGCCGGCCTGCGCAAACAAGTGGATTAAGGTGAGTTAAATTATTTTTTATTTATTTTTAACCCCTCCAGCCCTATTGTACTATGCATTCTGTATTAACAATGCTATTATTTTCCCTTATAACCATGTTATAAGGAAAAATAATATAATGATCGGGTCCCCATCCCGATCGTCTCCTAGCAACCATGCGTGAAAATCGCACCGCATCCACACTTGCTTGCGGATGCTTGCGATTTTCACGCAGCCCCATTCATTTCTCTAGGGCCTGCATTGCGTGAAAAACGCACAAAGTAGAGCATGCTGCGATTTTCACGCAACGCACAAGTGATGTGTGAAAATCACTGCTCATGTGCACATCCCCATAGAATTGAATGGGTCCGGATTCAGTGCGGGTGCAATGCGTTCACCTCACGCATTGCACCCGCGTGGAAATCTCTCCCGTGTGAAAGAGGCCTTAGGCTGCGCAAAATCTAGCAGAGCAACTGGTGCAATGAATGTGGAGATCTCTGGATCCATGTGAGGTACACGGCTGGTTCTAGCTTTGAAAGAGATTGTTACGTACTATATGATGTCTGATTTAAATTTCTTACATTTATCATAGGATAACTCCTTTAAATGTGGATGACCTCCCTAAAAACACAGGTTGCCTAAGAAAGGAAGAAGGGTAGAGAAATTGGGATTTTGTCCCACTAGGCTTCTTATGTTTTGGTAAGCTTTAACCGGCTACTCCTGGATTTTAAAATTAATGGCCTGTCCTCAGGATAGATCATTAATATGAAATCGGCAGGGGCCTGACGCCTTGTACCCCTTTCAATCTACTGTATGGCCTCTTTCACACGGGCGTTCCGGATTTGCTCCGGATGCGTTGCATGTGTATTGTGGGAAACCCGCGAGAGTAGGCAATTGCAGTCAGTTTCCGATGTTCAGTTTTGTCTGAATGCGTTTTGCACGCGCGTGAGACTAAACTGAATGTGGTACCTGGACTTCTTCACTGAAGTTTGGGTTTGGGTTAAGTGTTCTATTCATTTTATTATTTTCCCTTATAACATGGTTATAAGGGAAAATAATAGTATTCTTAATACAGAATGCTTACTAAAATGTGGATTGAGGGGTTAAGGAAAATAATAGTATTCTTAATACAGAATGCTTACTAAAATGTGGATTGAGGGGTTAAAAAATGAAAAAAAAATGAACTCACCTTGTCCAGTTGCTCTTGCAGCCGGCATCGTCTTCTTGCTTCTTCTTTCAGGACCTGCCAAAGGACCTTTGATGACATAATTGCGCTCACCACGTGATGAGCATGGTTATGTCAGCACAGGTCCTGCTGAATGAAGATTTGCCAGCTACGCGATCAATTGGATAAGGTGAGTTATTTTTTATTTTTTTTTAACCCCTCAATCCACATTTTAGTAAGCATTCTGTATTAACCCTTTCATGACCAAGGGTCATTGATGCCCCAGTGTACAGGTCAAAATTTACAAATCTGACATGCGTCACTTTATGTGGTAATAGCTTTAGAACACTTTTACTTATCCACGCCATTCTGAGATTGTTTTCTCGTGACACATTGTACTTCATGATAGTCATATATTTGAATCAATATATTTCACCTTTATTTATGAAAAAATCCCAAATTTACCAAAAATTTAGAAAAATTCACAATTTTCCAAATTTCAATTTCTCTGCTTCTAAAACAGAAAGTCATACCTAAAAAAAAAAATTTATTACTTAACTTTCCCCATATGTCTACTTTATGTTGGCATCATTTTGGAAATGTCATTTTATTTTTTTAGGACGTTAGAAGGCTTAGAAGTTTAGAAGCAATTCTTACAATTTTTAAGAAAATTTCCAAAACCCACTTTTTAAGGACCAGTTCAGGTCTGAAGTCACTTTGTGGGGCTTACATAGTGGAAACCCCCATAAATGACCCCATTGTAGAAACTACACCCCTCAAGTTACTCAAAACTGATTTTAAAGACTTTGTTAACCCTTTAGGCGTTCCACAAGAATTAAAGGAAAATGGAGATGAAATTTCTAAATTTCACTTTTTTGGCAGATTTTCCATTTTATCTTTTTTTTTTCTTTAACACATTGAGGGTTAACAGCCAAACAAAACTCAATATTTATTACCCTGATTCCGCGGTTTACATAAACACCCCACATGTGGTCGTAAACTGCTGTACGGGCACACTGCAGGGCGCAGAAGGAAAGGAATGCCATACGGTTTTTGGAAGGTAGATTGTGCTGGATTGGTTTTCTGAACGCCATATGTTTTTTATTTTTGTGCCGATCGTCTTGTGCAGGGGTTCGTTTTTTGCAGAAAGTGTTGAGGTTTTTATTGGTACCATTTTTGGGTACATAGGATTTTTTGATCATTCATTATTACACTTTATGGGGCAAGGTGACCCAAAAATTGGCTGTTTTGGAACAGTTTTCATTTATTTATTTTTACAGCGTTCATCTGAGTAGTTAGGTCATGTGATAGTTTTATAGAGAAGATCGTTACGGACGTGGCAATACCTAATATGTATACTTTTTCTTATTTATTTAAGTTTTACACAATAATAGCATTTTTGAAACCCAAAAAATGATGTTTTAGTGTCTCTATAGTCTGAGAGCCATAGCTTTTTTATTTTTTGGGCGATTGTCTTAAATAGGGTATTATTTTTTGCGGGACGAGGTGACGGTTTGATTGGTACTATTTTGGGGGTCATAAGCCTTTTTGATCGCTTGCTGTTGCACTTTTTGTCATGTAAGGTGACAAAAATAGCTTTTTTGGCACAGTTTTTTTAATTTTATTTTTATGGTGTTTATCGGACGGGGTCTATCGTGTGATATATTTATAGAGATGGTCGTTACGGACGCGGTGACGCCTGATATGTGTATTTTATTTTATTTTTTAATTTTTTTATAGGAAAAGGCAATTTATTTTTTCTAATTTACATTTTTATTTATTTATTTATTTTTACTTTTATTATTTTCACTTTTTTTTATCAGTTCCCTCTTGGATCTTGAAGATCCAGTGGGGCTGATAGTTGTACTATGGAATGCAAGAGCATTGCCAAGTAAAGTATAGTACTTCCAGATTGCCTGTAGGTGGCAGCACTGGACGCCTTTGCCATGGCAACCATCGGGTGCTGCAATCACAGCGCTGCAGCCCCGATGGTGGGGAGAGGGAGCTCCCTCCTTCTGTTAACCCCATGGATGCCGCAACCGCGGCATCTATAGGGGTTACAGGAGAGTGTCAGCATAGAGCTGACACTCTCTGCTGATGGTGGCGGCTCAGTAATGGAGCCGCCGCCATCGCACACAGCAGGGGGATCGGGGGGGCAGCGCTGGAAAGGGGGGGTCGGGAGGCTGCCAACAATATCGAGGGATGCTGGGGCAGGAGGGGCGGCTAGAAAATTAATGCAGGGGGGCGGGGATGGGGTGGACCGCATGCCATTAGGACAGGAGATGAGCGCAGGAGAGGGGCACAGATCGGCGGGGCACAGATGGGGGGGCACAGAGGGGCACTAAGGGCTTGGAGGGCCACAGATCGGGGGGGCATGAGTTACACTATCGGCTTTCAGGCTCTGATCTGCAGAGCGCAGATCAGAGCCTGAAACCGGCATTTTAACACTGCCGCAATCCGATTGGTTAGTCTGCACAGACTAACCAATCGGATCGATTGCCGGCAAGGGGCCACTCTGATTGGTCCCTTGCCGGCATTACTGCACTGTATGCTGTCCGTGACAGCATACAGGGCAGGGGCAGAAGCTTTAATCCAAGCGCTATGCAGCGCTTGGAATAAAGAGCTGCCAGAACGTATATATATGTGGTAGCTGCACGGGGTATGTGCAGCTATCAAGTATATATACAGACTGCGGTCGGGAAGGGGTTAAGAATGCTATTATTTATCCTTATAACTATGTTATAAGGGAAAATAATACAGTGAATATACTTTAATGGGGTCCGGGGTTGCTCATCCCTGTCATCCCCTAGCAACCACGCATAAAAATTGCACCGCATCTGCACTTGCTTGCGGATGCTTGTGATTTTCAATCAGACCTATTCATTTCTATGGGGCCTGTGTTACGTGAAAAACGCAGAATATAGAGTGTGCTGCGATTTTCATGCAACGCACAAGTGATGCACAGCCCCATTGAAGTGAATGGGTCCAGATTCACGCATTGCACCTGCACAGAATTTTCGCCTGTGTGAAAAGGGCCTATGGAGAGGCCACAGGTCTCCATGAGCTCATAGGCCTCTTCCTAGGCCATGTGACATCATGTTCATCAGTCACATGACCATGAATTGGGCTGCACTGCAATACCAAGCACAGCTACTATCCAATGGACGGCGCTGTGCTCGGTAAGCTGTGAAGAGGCAATGGTGCTCACCGAAACTCCTGAGGTACCACAATCTGTAATACATACACAGAAAATGATAAAAAATGATTGTAAAGACCAGCTACAAGTTACAATACAGCTTCCGTCACACAGCACAATTGCCGCATGCAGTTCCTAATCTACAAAAAAAACAAATCAATATAAAAGGGAGAAGTATGAAGTTTTCCTTTATGTGTAAACCTACGAAGATTTTAATTTGAGACTGTAATCCCCGGGCAATAAAACGAGGGGCTTACATGTAGCATACAGTCCAGGCCTGAATAATATGACGTCTGTAGTAACATAATGCAGGCGGTTGGAAGAACCCCTAGTGCCTTGAGGAAGGAACACCTGGCTACCAAACATTTCCTTCTGTCACACATTGTTCAGAACACTTTCTCCCACACTGACTTGCCTGTAGCTGTATGTAAGTGCAGTTTGTAACACAGAAGCATCGCTATTCAATTCAAAGCATAAAATAACATGTAGCAACTGGAATACTTCTGTACTAGTGTGCCACATACTTCATAATTACATCGGATTAGCTTTTATCATTTCCCTCTTTTAATGTGGTCAATTTACAACATGCATTTACAGAGTTTACATGGTGTCATACTCAAGGTATACCGGTATATACAGATGCTAATAGCAAGTAAATGTCGTATAGCATGCAAACAGAAGCATATAAGGAGTGCAGTTTTATAGCATTTGTATTGTTTAGGAACACCTCTATTAGGCCTCTTGCACACGACCGCATGTATTTTACGGTCCACAAAAACCGGATCCGCAAAAAATACGGATGACATTCGTGTGCATTCCGTATTTTGCAGAACGGAACAGCTGGCCCCTAATAGAACAGTACTATCCTTGTCCGTAATGCGGACAATAATAGGACATGTTCAATTTTTTTTTTTGCAGAACGGAAATACGGAAACGGAATGCATACGGAGTACCTTCCTTTTTTGTGGACCCGTATGAATGGTTCCGTATACGGTTCGCAAAAAAAGGAATGAAAATAAGTTTGTGTGCATGAGGCCTTAGTGGAATACATGTGTCTATTCAGGGCTGTATTTAGAGTATTGCCCTAGGCACATTTGGCGCAGAAGCTCCATTGTACACTCACATAGCATTGTAGTAAGTCAAAAAGCCATGGCCAAATAACACATTAAAAGGGTTGTTCAACCACAGAAAAATTAAGTGTTATTTAAAGGGGTTATCCCATCTTAGACAATGGGGGCATACTGTATATCGCTAGGATATGCCCCCATTGTCTGATAGGTGCGGGTCCCACCTCTGGGACCAGCACCTACAAGGAGAAGGGAGTGGAGAAAGTTGAGGAGGGAGCACTACGCATGCGCAGCCGCCCCCCATTCATTTCTATGGAGCTGCCGAAAAAAGCAGAGCGCTGGCTCGGTTATTTCCGTCAGCCCATAGAAATGAATGGGAGAGGTGGCCGCGCATGCATGGTGCACTCCTATTCACTTCAATAGGAGAGGCAGGGAGCTGCGCCTGGTGGTGGACGGACCCTGGGAAACCCGGGGTCCTCCAGCCACAACTCTCCCTGGCTCCGTTCTCCTTGTAGGTGCGGGTCCCAGCGGTAGGACCCGCACCTATCAAACAATGGGGGCATATCCTAGCGATATGCCCCCATTGTCTAAGATGGGATAACCCCTTTAAATAAAAAACCTCAATCAACTACTGAATTCCACTTCATCCCAGTCCTGAGGATCTTGTACCCTCTCCTATCGGTCCCTGGAAAACTGGAAGGGATGAAATCCCTTTTTTACAGGGACATGTTACTGCTGAGGCCAATGAATGACTGCAGTGGTCCACAGATAGGATGTCATCACTTCCAGTTTTGACAGAGACCAGAAGCAGCAGGGATGGAGACTTGGTGCTGGAATGATGCAACATTCAATAGGTGACTTGTGGTTTTCTTTCTTTCAAGCAGTTTCTTTAACCTCCTTATGGTGTTTTAACATAATTGCATCTACACAGATGACAAGCTGTGCATACTATTTTAAATAGCAGACTACCTCATTCACTTGTCTAATATGTCACATCACATTGCTTTCAAGTAAACAATACCTATCAGATGGCCATATTGCCATTGGCATGGGGAAGGAGAGGGATATTACAGGTGGTTATATGATTATTTTTATGCATATTCAATTTCTGAAGGATAGAAAACATTCTAAGGCTACATTCACACGTTTGAAGGCTGTTTTAGTAAGTTTTCACATGGCTGTTTAAATCAATGGGCCCGTTTTTAACAGCCATGTAGACAGGACTGCACCCATCTTATGGCTTGAAGGGTAAATGTCATGTTTTCATTAAATAATCAGCATTATGCATAAAGCAATCTTTAATTTCTTCACATACCACTGTTTTCCTTGAGTTTTTCCCTTAGTCACGGCTGTTTAAACATTTACAATATGAGGATCTTCTCAAGATGGCTCCTGTGCCAGTTCTCTGAGACCAAAACTGCTTTCCCTCACTTCCCATACATACTTGCTGCAGCCAGCAGCTCCCTGCCAGCCAATCAGATTGGATTACTGAGAGACACGCCTCCTCACTCTAAAGCCTAATGCAGGCATGCAGTGTGAAGGACCGCCCCTTTGTCTTCTGATTACATTAATTTGGGAGACAGACAAGCCCTAGTAACGGTCTTGGAAAGGGAAAGAGGACATTAAGGAAAGCTGTTATTATAAGGTAATTACAGCTCTTTTGACAATCATTGACAGACTAACTCCAGTATATATGCCTAGCTAATAAACTAGCAAAAAAAAAAATAAATATGACAGTTACCCTTTAATGACTTGGGTTAAAGTGCCTTTGAGGGGTTAAAAAAAATAAAAATACAATTTAACATTTTATTTACAGGGGGCGCTATTGGGGGGATTCTATTTACAGTGTGGCACTGTAGGGGGCCTTATATATGCTGTGGCTACTGTGAGGGGCATTATAGACACTGGGGGCACTGTGGTGGTGTACTGAAGGCATAGTAGGGGTTGGGATGCTTAGAAAAAAATAAACCAATGAAATTCATCTGTTTTTCATGGCAGTTTTTAATGGCCATCGAAAATGGTTGCAAAATGGCCATTAAAAACAGAATGAACAATACAATAAACAGTGAAAGTACATGTTTTAAAAACTTTTTTACTTTTGCTAAATAAAATAGATTTATGAATATGAAAATGGCATTTATTTCATCTTTTGTGCTTTGGTGTAAAATTTATGATTATTTTTTTTTACTTCACTATATTTGCCTCTTTATTTATCCCATTAAATTACTTTTACTTTTTTTAACCGCTTCCTGACCGGGCCATTTACCCCCTTTCTGACCAGGCCTAATTTTGCAAATCTGACATGTGTCACTTTATGTGGTAATAACTTTGGAACGTTTTTTTTTTTTTTAAGGCCTCATGCACACGACCGTTGTGTGCATCCGTGGCCGTTGTGCCATTTTCCGTTTTTTTTTCGCAGACCCATTGACTTTCAATGGGTCCATGAAAAAATCGGAAAATGCACCGTTTTGCAGCCGAGGCCGTGATCCGTGTATCCTGTCCGTCAAAAAAATATGACCTGTCCTATTTTTTTGACGGACAACAGTTCACGGACCCATTCAAGTCAATGGGTCCGTGAAAGAACACGGATGCACACAAGATTGGCATCCGTGTCCGTGATCCGTGGCCGTAGGTTGCTTTCATACAGACGGATCCGAAGATCCGTTTGCATAAAAGCTTTTTCTGATCTAAGTTTTCACTTCGTGAAAACTCATATCCTACAGTATATTCTAACACAGAAGCGTTCCCATAGTGATGGGGACGCTTCTAGTTAGAATACACTACAAACTTTGTACAAGACTGCCCCCTGCTGCCTGGCAGCACCCGATCTCTTACAGGGGGATATGATAGCACAATTAACCCCTTCAGGTGCGGCACCTAAAGGGGTTAATTGTACTATCATATCCCCCTGTAAGAGATCAGGGCTGCCAGGCAGCAGGGGGCAGACCCCCTCCCTCCCCAGTTTGAATATCGTTGGTGGCACAGTGTGCGCCCCCCATCAGGCCCCCCCTTCCTCCCTCTAATGTTAGAAATCGTTGGTGGCACAGTGTGCGCCCACCATCGCCCCCCCTCCCTCCCTCTATTGTAATAAATCGTTGATGGCACAGTGTGCGCCCACCATTGCCCCCCCTCCCTCCCTCTATTGTAATAAATCGTTGGTGGCACAGTGTGCGCCCCCCATCGGCCCCCCTCCCTCTACAGCAGTAACAACATTGGTGGCAGTGTGCGGCCTCCCATTCCCCCCCCCCCCCTATCATTGGTGCCAGCGGAGTTCCTATCGGAGTCCCAGTTTAATCGCTGGGGCTCCGATCGGTAACCATGGCAACCAGGAAGCTACTTCAGCCCTGGTTGCCATGGTTACTTAGCAATAGTACAACAGTAGAAGATTCATACTTACCTGCTTGCTGCTGCGATGTCTGTGACCGGCCGGGAGCTCCTCTTACTGGTAAGTGACAGTTCTTTAGCAATGCGCCGCACAGACCTTTCACTCACCAGTAGGTGGAGCTCCCGGCCGGACACAGACATCGCAGCAGCAAGCAGGTAACTATGAGTCTTCTACTATTGTACTATTGCTAAGTAACCATGGCAACCAGGACTGCAGTAGCGTCCTGGTTGCCATGGTTACCGATCGGAGCCCCAGCGATTAAACTGGGACTCCGATCGGAACTCCGCTGCCACCAATGATGGGGGGGGGGAATGGGAGGCCGCACACTGCCACCAATGTTGTTACTGCTATAGAGGGGGGGGCCGATGGTGGGTGCACACTGTGCCACCAACGATTTATTACAATAGAGGGAGGGAGGGGGGGCGATGGTGGGCGCACACTGTGCCACCAACGATTTATTACAATAGAGGGAGGGAGGGGGGGCGATGGTGGGCGCACACTGTGCCACCAACGATTTCTAACATTAGAGGGAGGAAGGGGGGGCCCGATGGGGGGCGCACACTGTGCCACCAACGATATTCAAACTGGGGAGGGAGGGGGGGGGTCTGCCCCCTGCTGCCTGGCAGCCCTGATCTCTTACAGGGTGTCATGGTCTTACCTTCGTTTGACATGTGCTGGCGGCCATCTTGGTTTCTGGGTTTCTTGTAGCCTCCCACCCTGCGGTTTCTCCTTCCCACTGGGAGGAGCTGGATGCCTAGCTCATATATATAGAAGGTCTGTGGCTTCAGTTCCTTGCTTGGTCCTCCTGTGTTCACATGCTTCTAAGACTGCTGCTGCTTCTGGTTCCTGATCCTGGCCTCGTCTGACTACCCCGTTGGTTCCTGATCCTGGCTTCGTCTGACTACCCCGTTGGTTCCTGATCCTGGCTTCGTCTGACTACCCCGTTGGTTCCTGATCCTGGCTTCGTCTGACCACCCTCCTGGTTCCTGACCTCTGTCTACGCAAGACCCTGCTTCGGTTTAGCCATCCGTTTGGACTTTTGCTACGGCTTGATTTCCAATAAAGCCTTCTTATTTCCACTCATCTCTGTTGTACGTCTGGTTCATGGTTCCATGACATTAGGACCAAGCCATGAATTCTGACGGTACAGGGCCATCCTCGCTACCTACGCTGGTTGCCAGACTTGATCAGCAGGATCACCTGTTGGGTCGGTTCGCTGTGGCGTTGCAAACCCTGCTTGAACGCACGGCTCATTTCGCTTCCGTTGCCGATGGGTCGGTTGTCGCTCCTGGGCCCGCTCCTACTGCCGCCCCGGTTGTTGCGCCAGAGTCTACCCCGACACCTGTTGCTGCGCCTGCGGTGTCTCGGGGTATGACCGGTTCTGCCCCCCTTCCACAGCGCTTTGGGGGAGAGCCAACTCAGTGCCGAGGTTTCCTTAACCAGGTGGGCATTTATTTCGAGTTGCTGCCACATGCCTTTCCTACTGAGAGATCAAAGGTGGGCTTCTTGATCTCGCTGCTCTCGGACAAGGCCTTGGCCTGGGCCAGCCCTTTATGGGAGAACAACAATCCGGTGGTTGCCGAGTTTTCCGGTTTTGTTGCTTCTCTTCGGAAGGTATTCGATGTGCCGGCTCGTGCTGCCTCTGCTGCGAAGCTCCTTATGTCCATCAGACAGGGTTCACGATCCGTAGCTGAATACGCCATTGAGTTTCGTACCCTGGCAGCAGAGGTGGGCTGGAATAATGAGGCTCTGGTCGCTGCTTTCTCTCATGGTCTCTCGGATGCCTTGAAGGATGAGGTTGCAGCTAAGGACCTACCAGTGGAGCTCGAGTCTCTTATTTCTTTCCTGATTTTGATTGACACCAGACTCAGGGAGAGACCTTCCTTTAAGGAGAGCCTGCGGAGGTCTCCTAACAGATTGGCGCCTACGTTTGCTGTCCCACCCGTGCCTCCCTCTCCTCCCACGCCTCCTGGGGATGACTTGTCTGGGGGTGAACCCATGCAGCGGGGGTTTGCTCGCCTGTCCGAGGGGGAGAGGGCACTCCGGAGACGCGAGGGCCGATGCATGTACTGTGGTCTCGGTGGGCATTTTCGGTTGGCATGTCCGAACCGTCCGGGAGAACGCTCGCACCTGAGGTCCTGTCGGGGGCAGATCTTGGGTGGAGTCTCCTCGTCCCCGGTTTCCCGTGTTGACAAACCACTGATCACGGTTGTCCTCTCCTGGGTCGGGGGCTCGGTGACGACCCAGGCGTTGGTGGACTCTGGTGCTGGTGGTTTGTTCATTGATAGAGTGTTCGTTGCCGCCAATTCCATTCCTCTGCAGCCTCGAGGTTCCCCACTGGCTCTTGAGGCGATAGACGGCAGACCCCTTCTGCCGCCACACGTGACTCATGAGACCCTTCCAGTGGGGATAGCCATTGGTGCCGTTCACAGAGAGTCGGTCTGTCTCCAGGTTATTTCGTCTCCACACTACTCGGTGGTCTTGGGGTACCCCTGGCTCCAGAAGCATAATCCGACTTTCGATTGGAGATCGGTCGAGATCCTCTCGTGGTCACCGCAGTGTGGGGTTAGTTGCATCCATGGGCCTGTCAAGTTGCTGTGTACTTCCTCGGACTCTCTGTTGCCTCCTGAATACGAAGAGTACCGGGATGTATTCGATAAGGTGCGCGCGGTTGCCCTACCTCCGCACCGCCCATACGATTGTGCCATAGAGTTACAATCCGGTGCCGTTCCTCCTCGTGGCAAAGTCTATCCACTGTCGGTAGCGGAGAATGAGGCCATGGAGGAGTACGTGAGGGAGGCGCTTTCACGCGGACACATTCGCAAATCCTCGTCCCCGGCAGGGGCTGGATTTTTCTTTGTGAAAAAGAAGGGCGGTGAGTTGAGGCCTTGCATCGATTACAGGGGTCTCAATCGCATCACGATCAAGAACGCTTACCCGATACCCTTGATTTCCGAGCTGTTCGATCGCCTCAAAGGGGCCACGGTCTTTACCAAACTCGACCTGAGGGCGGCATATAACCTGGTAAGGATCAAGGCGGGCGATGAGTGGAAGACCGCGTTTAACACCAGGACCGGTCATTATGAATCCTTGGTTATGCCCTTTGGGTTGTGCAATGCGCCCGCAGTCTTCCAGGAATTCATCAACGATGTTTTCCGTGACCTGTTGCAGCAGTGTGTGGTGGTCTATTTGGATGACATCTTGGTATATTCTGAATCCATGGAGGCCCACATTATGGATGTCAGACGAGTGTTGCAACGGTTACGAGAGAACAGGCTGTTCGGTAAGCTTGAGAAATGCGAATTTCACCGATCCCAGGTAACCTTCTTAGGTTACATCATTTCCGCTGAGGGGTTCTCCATGGATCCTGAGAAGGTTTCGGCTGTCTTACAGTGGCCCCAGCCCAGTGGTCTCCGTGCCCTGCAGCGCTTTTTGGGCTTCGCCAATTATTATCGGAAGTTCATCAGGGACTTTTCCATGCTAGCCAAGCCTCTCACGGATCTGACCAGGAAGGGCAGTAATTTCCAGGTCTGGCCGCTCGAGGCCATCCGAGCTTTTGAGGCTCTAAAGTCCGCCTTTGTGTCGGCTCCGATTCTGTCGCATCCCAACCCTGGGTTGCCCTTTGTCCTCGAGGTGGACGCGTCTGAGACGGGAGTAGGCGCCCTTCTGTCTCAGCGTAGAACACCAGAGGGTCCTCTGCTTCCCTGTGGGTTTTACTCCCGGAAACTGTCTTCCGCGGAGTGCAACTATCAGATTGGTGACAGGGAGTTATTGGCCATCGTGCAGGCCCTTAAAGAATGGAGGCACTTGCTCGAGGGCTCGGTGGTTCCGGTTCTCATCCTGACGGACCACAAGAATCTGACCTACCTTTCTGAGGCCAAGAGATTGACACCACGTCAGGCCAGATGGGCTCTGTTCTTGTCACGTTTTAATTACGTGGTCTCCTACCTACCCGGTTCCAAGAACATCAGAGCGGATGCCTTATCACGGCAGTACTCCGAGCTGTCCGGGGAGGAGTCGATTCCGACTTCGGTCATACCTCCGAATCAGATCCTGGCCGCCATTCGCACCAGCCTGACCTCTCCCCTGGGTGAGCAGATTTTGGCGGCTCAATCTGGTGCTCCCTCTGGGAGACCCAACGGCAGGTGTTTTGTGCCTGAGGAGTTGCGCACTCGGTTGTTGCGAACCTACCATAACTCCAAGGCCGCGGGGCATCCTGGAAAGAACCAGCTGTCCTGGGCTGTTTCACGTCTGTTCTGGTGGCCTTCTCTACGTTCCGACATCGCCGCATATGTAGCGGCATGCTCCGTTTGTGCCCAGAGTAAGTCCCCTCGGCACCTTCCGTTGGGCCTTTTGCAACCCATAGCCACCGGGGAGCGCCCATGGTCACACCTGGGGATAGATTTCATTGTGGACCTCCCTGCATCCCGAGGCCATACGGTCATTCTCATGATTGTGGACCGGTTTTCCAAAATGTGCCACTGTGTTCCTCTCAAGAAGTTACCCTCTGCACAAGAGTTGGCCACGATTTTCGCCAGGGAGGTCTTCCGGTTGCACGGTTTGCCCAAGGAGATTGTGTCGGATCGGGGGAGTCAGTTTGTGTCCAGGTTCTGGCGCGCCTTTTGCTCCCAGTTGGGGATTCATCTCTCTTTCTCCTCGGCCTACCACCCTCAGTCCAATGGGGCCGCAGAACGATCTAATCAGGCCTTGGAGCAATTCCTTCGTTGCTATGTCTCCGATCACCAAGACAATTGGGTTGACCTCCTGCCTTGGGCTGAGTTTGCCAGGAACACGGCGGTGAACTCTTCCTCTGGGACGTCTCCCTTCATGGCCAATTATGGGTTCCAACCTGCCGTGTTACCGGAGGTATTCTCTCCCCAGGATACTCCGGCTGTGGAGGATCACCTTTCCGTCCTACGTGCTTCTTGGGTACAGATCCAGAGGTCCCTTGAGGTCTCTGCGCAGCGCCAGAGACTCCAGGCTGATCGCAGACGAGCGCCCGCTCCTTCCTACCAGGTCGGAGACCGTGTATGGTTGTCCACCCGCAACCTCAACCTTCGAGTGCCCACTCCCAAGCTGGCGCCTCGCTTTGTTGGTCCCTTCCGAGTGCTTCGCAGGGTAAACCCGGTAGCCTATGCCCTTGCGCTTCCTCCTGGCATGCGGATCTCCAACGTGTTTCATGTCTCCCTGTTGAAGCCGTTGGTGTGTAATCGTTTCACTTCCTCGGTTCCTCGGCCCCGTCCGGTCCAAGTGGGCAATCGTGAGGAATATGAGGTGAGCAATATCCTGGACTCACGCCTGGTCCGCGGTCGGTTGCAGTTTTTGGTCCATTGGCGTGGTTATGGTCCAGAGGAGCGTTCCTGGGTTCCCTCCGCAGATGTCCATGCTCCTGCTTTGCTCCGAGCCTTCCACGCACGCTTCCCTCAGAAACCGTTCCTTACTCCGCGGAGGAGGGGCCCTTGAGGGGGAGGTACTGTCATGGTCTTACCTTCGTTTGACATGTGCTGGCGGCCATCTTGGTTTCTGGGTTTCTTGTAGCCTCCCACCCTGCGGCTTCTCCTTCCCACTGGGAGGAGCTGGATGCCTAGCTCATATATATAGAAGGTCTGTGGCTTCAGTTCCTTGCTTGGTCCTCCTGTGTTCACATGCTTCTAAGACTGCTGCTGCTTCTGGTTCCTGATCCTGGCCTCGTCTGACTACCCCGTTGGTTCCTGATCCTGGCTTCGTCTGACTACCCCGTTGGTTCCTGATCCTGGCTTCGTCTGACTACCCCGTTGGTTCCTGATCCTGGCTTCGTCTGACCACCCTCCTGGTTCCTGACCTCTGTCTACGCAAGACCCTGCTTCGGTTTAGCCATCCGTTTGGACTTTTGCTACGGCTTGATTTCCAATAAAGCCTTCTTATTTCCACTCATCTCTGTTGTACGTCTGGTTCATGGTTCCATGACACAGGGGAATATGATAGTACAATTAACCCCTTTAGGTGCCGCACCTGAAGGGGTTAATTGTGCTATCATATCCCCCTGTAAGAGATCGGGTGCTGCCAGGCAGCAGGGGGCAGTCTTGTACAAAGTTTGTAGTGTATTCTAACTAGAAGCGTCCCCATCACCATGGGAACGCCTCTGTGTTAGAATATACTGTCGGATCTGAGTTTCACGAAGTAGCTCATATCCGACAGTATATTCTAACATAGAGGCGTTCCCATGGTGATGGGGACGCTTCAAGTTAAAATATACCATCGGATTGGAGAAAACTCCAATCCGATGGTATAAAAGAACTCCAGACTTTACATTGAAAGTCAATGGGGACGGATCCGTTTGAAATGGCACCATATTGTGTCAACATCAAACGGATCCGTCCCCATTGACTTGCATTGTAATTCAGGACGGATCCGTTTGGCTCCGCACGGCCAGGCGGACACCAAAACGACTTTTTTTTCATGTCCGTGGATCCTCCAAAAATCAAGGAAGACCCACGGACGGAAAAACGGTCACGGATCACGGACCCCGTTTTTGCGGACCGTGAAAATAAACTGTCGTGTGCATGAGGCCAAAATCAGATAATTTTTATTGAAGTAAAAGTAAAAACAAATGTTTTCATTAAATACGATAACAAAATCCCCCATAACCCAAACATTGTAGGAGATGAGCAGCAAATCTAACATATTAGTCAGATACATTAGAATATGTGCAATACAAAGAGTACAGTAATGAATTAAACAGCGGAGACAATGGAGACACCGGCAGACCCGCAATGCCAAGTCCATGGACAGACTAGCCAAGATGGTAATTATGGTTTCAATAGCGAAGGTAAGGGAGATAACAGTAAACTCCCCCCACAAAGTACATTTAGTCATATGTACGGATGGTAAGCTTAACCCCTGTATTCAAGAATAAGGAGACAGTGGCACACTCCCGGTACACATTTCTTTGACTGATATTCATACATTGGAATGTTTTTAGTTATCCAAGCCATTCAGAGATTGTTTTCTCGTGACACTTACTTAATTTTAATGGTAAATTTGAGTCAATATGTTTTACCTTTATTTTATTTTTTTATCCAAATGTTAACAAAAATTTGAAAAAATTCACTGTTTTCTAAATTTGAATCTCTCTGCTTTTAAGACAAATAGTGATACTTCAAAAAATATTAATTAATTAACATTAGTCATATGTCTACTTTATGTTGGCATCATTTTAGTAATGTAATTTTTTTTTTAGGACGTTAGAAGGTTTAGAATTTTAGAAGCAATTTTAGAATTTTTATTTTTTTATTTCCAAAGTCAGCTTTTTTAAGGACCAGTTCAGAAGTCACTTTGTGGGGCTTACATAATAGAACCAACCCATAATTACCCTATTTTAAAAACGACACCCCTGAAGCTATTCAAAACTGGTTTTAGAAATGTTGTTAACCCTTTAGGTATTTCATAGGAATTAAAGCAAAATGGAGGTGAAATTTCAAAATTTTACTTTTTTTTGCAGATTTTCCATTTTAATAAATTTTTTCCTAGAACACATCAATGGTTAACAACAAAATAAGCCTCAATATTTATTACACTTATTCTGCAGTTTACAGAAAAAAAACATATGTGGTGTATACCGCTGTATGGGCACACGGCAGGGCACAGAAGGCAAGGAATGCACCAAACAGGGAATTTTCTGCCATGGTTTTTAAGAGCGATAACCTTTTTATTATTTGTTGAATGAGCTACGTGAGGGCTTATTTTGTGCGGGACAAGCTGTAGTTTTTATTGGCACCATGTTGGGGTACATTTGGCTTTCTGGTTGCTTTTTATCTCATTTTTTGGGAGGTGGTCACAAAAAAAGCAGTTTGATGTCATTTTTCAAATTTTTTTTTTTTTTTTTTTACACCTTTCACTTGATAGGGTAGATCATGTGATATTTTTATAGATCCGGTCATTATGGGTGCAACACTGCCAAATATATAGATTTTTATTTTTATTTTGACATTTTACACAAAAAAAACATTCTTAGAAAAAATATCATATTTTTGTGTTGCCATTTTCTTACAACCATTTTTTATTTTTTATTTTTCTGGCTATAGTCTTGTGTGAGGGCTTGTTTTTTGCGGGACAAGGTGACTATTTTATTGCTACCATTTTGGGGTAATACGACTTTTTGATTAATTGATATTATGTTTTTGTGAGGTGAGGTGACTAATAAAGGCTGTTTTGGCATAATTTTTATTTGTTTTAAAATGTTTACACAATAAGAGCATTTTTTGAAAAATCATGTTTTTGTGTTGCAATTTTCATAGAGACTTCTTTTTTTTTTTTCTGGCTATGGTCTTTTTGTATGTGAGCTCATTTTTTTGCTGGATTAGGTGACATTTTTATTGCTACCATTTTGGGGTACATATGACTTTTTGATTGATTAACATTATATTTTTTGGGAGGTGAGCTCACAAAAAAAAAATCTGTTTTGGCGCAATGTTTATTTTTTTTTTTTACGGCGTTCATCTGAGGGGGTAGATCATATGATATTATTTTATAGCCGGTCATTGCGGACGCGGTGATACCAAATATGTCTCTTTTATTTATTTATTTATTTTTATTTTTTAAATAATGGATTTTGGGGGAATTTTTTTTTTTATGTGAAACATATTTTTTTCAAAACACTTTATTTATTTATTTTTTATTTTACCCTTTGTGTCCCCCATAAGGTTATAAAAGACCTCTGGGGGACATTTAAAATATTTTTTTTTTAACTATTGATTTCTCCTGTAACTGGGGCTGACATAGTAGCCCCAGTTACAGGGTAAATACAGCCCCCAGAGAGGCTGTACAGCATAATGTTGCGCTGTACAGCCTCAGTGCAGGGCTGATCATAGTCTGTGAAAGATCCGATAGCTCCTGCACAAATATCTTTTAGGACATACTTGTGGTAGGCTCTTACAGTGCTAGACAACTATTATTTCACAATCAGGCCACTCCATTTGTTTGCACTGCGATCAGTACTAATCCAAGTACAGCAGGGGTTAAATGGCTCGGATAAGAGTTTTCTCTGATCCTGACTGTTGGGGGTGTAGCTCTCCATCACAGCCATATTACAGTTCAATTAACAATAATGTACATGTATGCCACTGTGCAGGAACGATATTCTACCAATGAAGCACATTAACGACATTTTACATTAAGGGGTTAACACCATAAAAAAGCCTATCAGTCTAAATAATATATAACCTCCTACACTCCCATACCCAAGCAGCACTAAGAACGATTAGTTTTATTATACATATCCTTACTGGTGCTGTTGAGCTTCATCATTCCTCCATTGGACAAGTAAGCTGTTGGAGGTGTCGCACTGCTACAGCTTCTCTTCACTACACCTGCTGACGGCACCAGACCTCACGTGCCTAATGCAAAATGCGAGCCTGTATCTATTATTATTATTATACATAATATCATTTCAATCATACCGAAAAAAATGAGGACTGACATGCCTAGTAGGTGAACATTAGGTGCATCAGGAGCTCTAAGTCATCACATATTTGTATTTAATTTAGAATAGTTTTAAAACTGTTGAGGTTAGGATTCTGTGATATTCTGGTTCATGTGATACCCAGGGAAATATATCAGATGGCACAATTTGCTTATTGTGCTATTGCTAAGTAACCATGGCAACCAGGACTGCAGTAGTGTCCTGGTTGCCATGGTTACCGATCGGAGCCCCAGCGATTAAACTGGGACTCCGATCGGAACTCCGCTGCCACAAATGATGGGGGGGGGGAAATGGGAGGCCGCACACTGCCACCAATGTTGTTACTGCTATAGAGGGGGGGGGCGATGGTGGGTGCACACTGTGCCACCAACGATTTATTACAATAGAGGGAGGGAGGGGGGGCGATGGTGGGCGCACACTGTGCCACCAACGATTTCTAACATTAGAGGGAGGAAGGGGGGGCCCGATGGGGGGCGCACGCTGTGCCACCAACGATATTCAAACTGGGGAGGGAGGGGGGGGGTCTGCCCCCTGCTGCCTGGCAGCCCTGATATCTTACAGGGGAATATGATAGTACAATTAACCCCTTTAGGTGCCGCACCTGAAGGGGTTAATTGTGCTATCATATCCCCCTGTAAGAGATCGGGTGCTGCCAGGCAGCAGGGGGCAGTCTTGTACAAAGTTTGTAGTGTATTCTAACTAGAAGCGTCCCCATCACCATGGGAACGCCTCTGTGTTAGAATATACTGTCAGATCTGAGTTTCACGAAGTAGCTCATATCCGACAGTATATTCTAACATAGAGGCGTTCCCATGGTGATGGGGACGCTTCAAGTTAAAATATACCATCGGATTGGAGAAAACTCCAATCCGATGGTATAAAAGAACTCCAGACTTTACATTGAAAGTCAATGGGGACGGATCCGTTTGAAATGGCACCATATTGTGTCAACATCAAACGGATCCGTCCCCATTGACTTGCATTGTAATTCAGGACGGATCCGTTTGGCTCCGCACGGCCAGGCGGACACCAAAACGACTTTTTTTTCATGTCCGTGGATCCTCCAAAAATCAAGGAAGACCCATGGACGAAAAAACGGTCACGGACCCACGGACCCCGTTTTTGCGGACCGTGAAAATAAACTGTCGTGTGCATGAGGCCAAAATCAGATAATTTTTATTGAAGTAAAAGTAAAAACAAATGTTTTCATTAAATACGATAACAAAATCCCCCATAACCCAAACATTGTAGGAGATGAGCAGCAAATCTAACATATTAGTCAGATACATTAGAATATGTGCAATATAAAGAGTACAGTAATGAATTAAACAGCGGAGACAATGGAGACACCGGCAGACCCGCAATGCCAAGTCCATGGACAGACTAGCCAAGATGGTAATTATGGTTTCAATAGCGAAGGTAAGGGAGATAACAGTAAACTCCCCCCACAAAGTACATTTAGTCATATGTACGGATGGTAAGCTTAACCCCTGTATTCAAGAATAAGGAGACAGTGGCACACTCCCGGTACACATTTCTTTGACTGATATTCATACATTGGAATGTTTTTAGTTATCCAAGCCATTCAGAGATTGTTTTCTCGTGACACATTGTACTTAATTTTAATGGTAAATTTGAGTCAATATGTTTTACCTTTATTTTATTTTTTTATCCAAATGTTAACAAAAATTTGAAAAAATTCACTGTTTTCTAAATTTGAATCTCTCTGCTTTTAAGACAAATAGTGATACTTCAAAAAATATTAATTAATTAACATTAGTCATATGTCTACTTTATGTTGGCATCATTTTAGTAATGTAATTTTTTTTTTTTTAGGACGTTAGAAGGTTTAGAATTTTAGAAGCAATTTTAGAATTTTTTTAATTTTATTTCCAAAGTCAGCTTTTTTAACCCCTTCACGCAACATCACGTACATGTACGTGGAGGAATGTGGTGCCTCACCGCATCCCCACGTGCATGTACGTGATCGGCTTCACTGTCAGCGCAGGGACCTGAGCGCTGAAGATTCAGTGAAGCCGGCGTGCTGGGGTTGCTAGGCAACCCTAGAAGCCGGAAGGAGATGTATTGGCCCCCTGACCCGCCCACGATCGCTGTGATTGGTCCAATACTGCAGAGGGACCAATCGCAGCGCATCGGGGCAGGTAAGGGGGGTTAGGGAGGGACTGTGTGCCTCTCCTTCTCTGATCGTCCCCATTCCGGTCAGGGAAGCGATCAGAGAAGGAGAGTGTGACAATATACTGTACCTATCACATGTATACTAGTCATGGAGCACTGCTACTTAGCGCTCCATGACTAGTATACTCGTCATGGCATAAAACTGTCACCATGTCTGCATGTTACACACAGCCAGGCACTCAGGCTCAATGCCGAGGGGGGTCCTGTGACCCCCGTATCGGCGATCGGGTAGTTTCGGCACCCCCCCCCTATCGGCGATCGCTTTATGTCTTTTCTGATCCCTGCGGTCCCTGACCGCAGGGATCAGAAACCTAAAAATTGCCCCAAATCGATTTTTTTACCCCCCCTGCACCCCTGAATTCCATTTATGTGGCGGGGTGCAGGGGGCGGTTTGTGGGCGGTGCGGGGCCGGTGCGGGGCGGTGTGGCAGTTGCGGGAGGCGGGCGGTGCGGCAGGCGGGATCGCGATCCCCCGCCCGCCTCCCATTATAATCATCGTTGGTGTCTAGTGGGTATACCAGGGTGCCAGCACATTGCTGGCACCCTGGTATAAACGGCTGACATCGGTGATGCGATGTCAGCCGTTTAACCCTTTCCATACCGCGGTCCGTACGGACCGCGGTATGGAAAAGGTTAACAGCTCAGGGAGCTCCCTCCCTCTCCCATCGGAGGGCTGCTGTACCTTTGCAGCCCCCCGATGGAGAGGGAGAGAGCTCCCAGACAGCCCCCCCAGAGCCCCGTCCTTACCCTTCCCCGTCTGCGCAGTTCTGAACATAACTGAGCAGACGGGGAAGGTTCCCATGGCAACAGGACGCCTCTCAGGCGTCCTGCTGTCCATGGTGCTGAACAGATCTATGCTGAAAGCATAGATCTGTTCAGTGTAAGTAAAATATAGTACAGTGCAATATATATTGTACTGTACTGTATTATACAGACATCAGACCCACTGGATCTTCAAGAACCAAGTGGGTCTGGGTCAAAAAAAAAAGTGAAAAAAGTAAAAAAAAAGTAAAAATCAAAAAACACATTTATCACTGATTAAACATGAGAAAAATAAAATTCCCTACACATGTTTGGTATCGCCGCGTCCGTAACGACCTGATCTATAAAACGGTCATGTTACTTTTCCCGAACGGTGAACGCCATAAAAATAAAAAATAAAAAACTATGATGAAATTGAAATTTTGCCCACCTTACTTCCCCAAAAAAGATAATAAAAGTGATCAAAAAAGTCGCATGTACTCCAAAATTGTAACAATCAAACCGTCATCTCATCCCGCAAAAAATGAGACCCTACTTAAGATAATCGCCCAAAAACTGAAAAAACTATGGCTCTTAGACTATGGAAACACTAAAACATCATTTTTTTTGTTTCAAAAATGAAATCATTGTGTAAAACTTATATAAATAAAAAAAGTATACATATTAGGTATCGCCGCGTCCGTATCGACCGGCTCTATAAAAATATCACATGACCTAACCCCTCAGGTGACCACCGTAAAAAAATAAAAATAAAAACGGTGTAGAAAAAGCAATTTTTTGTCATCTTACGTCACAAAAAGTGTAATAGCAAGCGATCAAAAAGTCATATGCACCCCAACATAGTGCCAATCAAACCGTCATCTCATCTCGCAAAAAATGAGACCCTTCTTAAGATAATCGCCCCAAAACTGTAAAAACTATGGCTCTTAGACTATGGAGAAACGAAAAAAAAAAATTGTTTTAAAAATGAAATCATTGTATAAAACTTACATAAATAAAAAAAATGTATACATATTAGGTATCGCCGCGTCCGTGACAACCTGCTCTATAAAATTACCACATGATCTAACCTGTCAGATGAATGTTGTAAATAACAATAAAAAAAACAATGCCAAAAAAGCTATTTCTTGTTACCTTGCCGCACAAAAAGTGTAATATAGAGCAACCAAAAATCATATGTACCCTAAACTAGTACCAACAAAACTGCCACCCTATCCCGTAGTTTCTAAAATGGGGTCACTTTTTTGGAGTTTCTACATCAGGGGGCTTCAAATGGGACATGGTGTCAAAAAAACTGTCCAGCAAAATCTGGCTTCCAAAAACCACACGGCGCACCTTTCACTCTACGCCCCGCTGTGTGCCCGTACAGTAGTTTACGGCCACATATGGGGCGTTTCTGTAAACAGCAGAGTCAGGGCAATAAAGATACAGTCTTGTTTGGCTGTTAACCCTTGCTTTGTTAGTGGAAAAAATGGGTTAAAATTGAAAATTAGGCAAAAAAATGAAATTCTCAAATTTCATCCCCATTTGCCAATAACTCTTGTGCAACACCTAAAGGGTTAACAAAGTTTGTAAAATCAGTTTTGAATACCTTGAGGGGTGTAGTTTCTTAGATGGGGTCACTTTTAGGGAGTTTCTACTCTAGGGGTGCATCAGGGGGCTTCAAATGGGACATGGTGTCAAAAAAACTGTCCAGCAAAATCTGGCTTCCAAAAACCATACGGCGCACCTTTCACTCTACGCCCCGCTGTGTGCCCGTACAGTAGTTTACGGCCACATATGGGGTGTTTCTGTAAACGGCAGAGTCAGGGCAATAAAGATACAGTCTTGTTTGGATGTTAACCCTTGCTTTGTTAGTGGAAAAAATGGGTTAAAATTGAAAATTAGGCAAAAAAATGAAATTCTCAAATTTCATCCCCATTTGCCAATAACTCTTGTGCAACACCTAAAGGGTTAACGAAGTTTGTAAAATCAGTTTTGAATACCTTGAGGGGTGTACTTTCTTAGATGGGGTCACTTTTAGGGAGTTTCTGCTCTAGGGGTGCATCAGGGGGCTTCAAATGGCACATGGTGTAAATAAACCAGTCCAGCAAAACCTGCCTTCCAAAAACCATACGGCGCACCTTTCACTCTACGCCCCGCTGTGTGCCCGTACAGTAGTTTACGGCCACATATGGGGTGTTTCTGTAAACGGCAGAGTCAGGGCAATAAAGATACAGTCTTGTTTGGATGTTAACCCTTGCTTTGTTAGTGTAAAAAATTGGTTAAAATGGAAAATTAGGCAAAAAAATGAAATTCTCAAATTTCATCCCCATTTGCCAATAACTCCTGTGCAACACCTAAAGGGTTAACAAAGTTTGTAAAATCAGTTTTGAATACCTTGAGGGGTGTAGTTTATAGAATAGGGTCATTTTTGGGTGGTTTCTATTATGTAAGCCTCGCAAAGTGACTTCAGACCTGTAGTGGTCCCTAAAAATTGGATTTCTGAAAAATTTCAAGATTTGCTTCTAAACTTCTAAGCCTTGTAACATCCCCAAAAAATAAAATATCATTCCCAAAATAATTCAAACATGAAGTACACATATGGGGAATGTAAAGTCATCACAATTTTTGGGGGTATTACTATGTATTACAGAAGTAGAGAAACTGAAACTTTGAAATTTGCAAATTTTTCCAAATTTGGGGTAAATTTGGTATTTTTTTATGCAAAAAAAATTAATTTTGGGACTTAATTTTTCCAGTGTCATGAAGTACAATATGTGACGAAAAAACAATCTCAGAACGGCCTGGATAAGTCAAAGTGTTTTAACGTTATCAGCACTTAAAGTGACACTGGTCAGATTTGCAAAAAATGACCTGGTCCTTAAGGTGAAATAAGGCTGTGTCTTGAAGGGGTTAAGGACCAGTTCAGAAGTCACTTTGTGGGGCTTACATAATAGAACCAACCCATAATTACCCTATTTTAAAAACGACACCCCTGAAGCTATTCAAAACTGGTTTTAGAAATGTTGTTAACCCTTTAGGTATTTCATAGGAATTAAAGCAAAATGGAGGTGAAATTTCAAAATTTTACTTTTTTTGCAGATTTTCCATTTTAATAAAATTTTTCCTAGAACACATCAATGGTTAACAACAAAACAAGCCTCAATATGTATTACACTTATTCTGCAGTTTACAGAAAAAAAACATATGTGGTGTATACCGCTGTATGGGCACACGGCAGGGCACAGAAGGCAAGGAATGCCTTATGGTTTTTGGAGGGCAGATTTTGCTGGAATGGTGTTTGGGCACCATGTTGCATTTGAAGAGACCCTGAGGTATCCCCACAGTGAAAACCCCCAAAAAGCAACCACCTTTTGTAAACTACACCACTCAAGGAATTTTTAAGGGGTGTAGCGAGCACTTCACTCAACAGGTGTTTCATAGAATTTTTTAATACTTGTTATTTTGGGATACACCAAACAGGGAATTTTCTGCCATGGTTTTTAAGAGCGATAACCTTTTTATTATTTGTTGAATGAGCTACGTGAGGGCTTATTTTGTGCGGGACAAGCTGTAGTTTTTATTGGCACCATGTTGGGGTACATTTGGCTTTCTGGTTGCTTTTTATCTCATTTTTTGGGAGGTGGTCACAAAAAAAGCAGTTTGATGTCATTTTTCAAATTTTTTTTTTTTTTTTTTTTTACACCTTTCACTTGATAGGGTAGATCATGTGATATTTTTATAGATCCGGTCATTATGGGTGCAACACTGCCAAATATATAGATTTTTATTTTTATTTTGACATTTTACACAAAAAAACATTCTTAGAAAAAATATCATATTTTTGTGTTGCCATTTTCTTACAACCATTTTTTATTTTTTATTTTTCTGGCTATAGTCTTGTGTGAGGGCTTGTTTTTTGCGGGACAAGGTGACTATTTTATTGCTACCATTTTGGGGTAATACGACTTTTTGATTAATTGATATTATGTTTTTGTGAGGTGAGGTGACTAATAAAGGCTGTTTTGGCATAATTTTTATTTGTTTTAAAATGTTTACACAATAAGAGCATTTTTTGAAAAATCATGTTTTTGTGTTGCAATTTTTTTTCTGGCTATGGTCTTGTATGTGAGCTCATTTTTTTGCTGGATTAGGTGACATTTTTATTGCTACCATTTTGGGGTACATATGACTTTTTGATTGATTAACATTATATTTTTTGGGAGGTGAGCTCACAAAAAAAAAATCTGTTTTGGCGCAATGTTTATTTTTTTTTTTTTACGGCGTTCATCTGAGGGGGTAGATCATATGATATTATTTTATAGCCGGTCATTGCGGACGCGCTGATACCAAATATGTCTCTTTTATTTATTTATTTTTATTTTTTAAATAATGGATTTTGGGGGAATTTTTTTTTTATGTGAAACATATTTTTTTCAAAACACTTTATTTATTTATTTTTTATTTTACCCTTTGTGTCCCCCATAAGGTTATAAAAGACCTCTGGGGGACATTTAACATAATTTTTTTTTAACTATTGATTTCTCCTGTAACTGGGGCTGACATAGTAGCCCCAGTTACAGGGTAAATACAGCCCCCAGAGAGGCTGTACAGCATAATGTTGCGCTGTACAGCCTCAGTGCAGGGCTGATCATAGTCTGTGAAAGATCCGATAGCTCCTGCACAAATATCTTTTAGGACATACTTGTGGTAGGCTCTTACAGTGCTAGACAACTATTATTTCACAATCAGGCCACTCCATTTGTTTGCACTGCGATCAGTACTAATCCAAGTACAGCAGGGGTTAAATGGCTTGGATCTGAGTTTTCTCTGATCCTGACTGTTGGGGGTGTAGCTCTCCATCACAGCCATATTACAGTTCAATTAACAATAATGTACATGTATGCCACTGTGCAGGAACGATATTCTACCAATGAAGCACATTAACGACATTTTACATTAAGGGGTTAACACCATAAAAAAGCCTATCAGTCTAAATAATATATAACCTCCTACACTCCCATACCCAAGCAGCACTAAGAACGATTAGTTTTATTATACATATCCTTACTGGTGCTGTTGAGCTTCATCATTCCTCCATTGGACAAGTAAGCTGTTGGAGGTGTTGCACTGCTACAGCTTCTCTTCACTACACCTGCTGACGGCACCAGACCTCACGTGCCTAATGCAAAATGCGAGCCTGTATCTATTATTATTATTATACATAATATCATTTCAATCATACCGAAAAAAATGAGGACTGACATGCCTAGTAGGTGAACATTAGGTGCATCAGGAGCTCTAAGTCATCACATATTTGTATTTAATTTAGAATAGTTTTAAAACTGTTGAGGTTAGGATTCTGTGATATTCTGGTTCATGTGATACCCAGGGAAATATATCAGATGGCACAATTTGCTTATTGGACCCCCCCCCTTCCCCCATCCCTTTTCATAGCTGTGATTTGGATCAAGATCACACAGCGATACATTGGTGTAACACTTGTCAGGAGGAAATGACAACAAAAATTCAATAAAAAAATGGTATGAGTATGGTGTGATTACAAAAGTAGATATATTGTTAGCCAAGTTTGGTAACATAGGTCAGGCTGAACTGGAATGCCATACTGTGGGGCAGACAGGAATGGAGTCAAACAAGCCAGGGGATCTGGTGGCAGAGGTCAGCCAGAACCTGGATATGAAACTATAAATTAAATACAAGTCAAGATCTTGCAGAGCATGTCTGTGGTACAATAGTCGGGCAAGGCTCAAAATAGGTCAGGTCATTTTACAGAACAACAGATAATTATATGAGCAAATTTAGCTGCCATAAAAAAATATATAGGCAGTAGCAACATATCCTCATCTTTTAGAACTGCCCAAACTGTCATGAAATTAGGCTACCCATGCATCTTACCATACAGGTCACCACGGCACCAGATAACACTCATCCTTTGCCCCTGTACCATGTGAAGGACTTTATCATTGGCCACTAGGATACACACAGCTGTACCAAGTTTGGCCAGTAGGTTACCAATATTTTATTAGACTGTATTACCCAAATCTGGTAGTACAGCTCTAGCAGGTCATCGCCCAGTTTTTCTCTCCTCCATTTGGGAAGTGATTATGGCTCACAGACATCTTTCATAGCAGATGGTGGCTCAAAATGTTAGACCCCTGGTTTAGACTAACAGTGCATTATTCAAGTTTAAGAGAGGACATCCCACTTTGAAAACATAAACAGCACTATAAGCAAATTATTTCAACCGGTCAAACTATCTAGCTGAAAGAAAACCAACCTTAAATGGTCTGTGTTAAGCAGTCAGACAGTAAAGTATGTAGTATTCCTACAGTAGATGAATTAATCCTAGTGGTGGGAGACATAACCTAGCCTGCTTTACATCAAAAAAGGTATGCCTGGTGAGTTTCAAAAGTAGAGGTATTTTATGGGAATAATAACTAAAAATTAAAATTTTTATGACTTAAAGGGAATCTGTCACCATGAAATGCAGTACAGTCTGGAGGAGCTGAGCAGGTTGATATATAGTTTTATGGGAAAAGATCCTGTTAAACTTGTAATTTATACATTTATATCTCTGCATTTTCCCCTTCCTGTGAAAAACTATTGGTACAGGAGGGAGGTGTCATCAGCAGGGCAGATTGGCAATGTACCTTACCAGGAATTTTCCCAGTGGGCTGACTACCTTTCACATGCAGTGGGCCGATGTTCTCAGTAGAGAACATTGCATCCACTCCTGTTCTACTTAGGAGTCCCCTGCCTGACTCCATATATGCCTATTTCCATATACAGTGTCATCCTTGGGGGTATCCCCAAACACTGTTAGCTTTCTGACAGTGTATGAGGATACCTATGTATATTTAAACTTGTTCCTGTTTCTATTTATAAACCGCTACAAGACGGGTCCTAACTCACAACCTCCTGCTTGACAGAAGCCTTATTAGCTGTGCTACAAAGCACACTGTTGTCTATGGGAAGAATTTCTCTAGCGAAAATCCTAGTATGAATGTACAATGTATCTGACACAAAAATGTAATGGAGCTAAATACATTTTATATATACACACACACAAAAGTATATAAATTGTCATTTATTTTGCTCCATTATAATTTGGTGACTACTAAATAAAGTAGACTTATCCCAGGATTCAAACCCACAAATCTTGCATATGGAAAAGCAGCATCTTAGTGTATTACAGGGTAAACTGCTATCTTAGAAAATAATTTCCCTAACTAAAAACCTTTATAAATTCCATCAGCTGGTCATAGTATGCTCTGTAGCACACCTGGTAAGGCAGCAGTCTTCTATGCCAAAACTCTTGAGTTTAAGTCTTGGGATAGCACTAAAGGACTGATTTAGTAATCACACAAATGCTCTGGGGCAATAAATAAATTAGACTTGCTGTTATCCCAGTGTTCTTGTATAAACAGATGTAAAACTTATTTTGGGGCCCACCATACGGATACATACAAATATTACCTGCCCTCACAGCAGCAAGATGCTTTCAGATGATTGAATATGGGGGTCCCTGCAGCAACTTTGAGAAGGTAGGTCCTGTGGAGAAGAGGACACTGGTAGCTTTTCTCTATACCTAGAAGTCATCTCAGCTCTGATCGTGTCTATAATAATAAACTGTGTAGTTTCTTTAATAATCTACCAAGTTTTTTATATGAACCTAGGCTGGTTGAGGTGCTGTACACTGAATATAAGTCTGCTGTGTTATGTGCCACTTGTGCAGGGGGTGGGAGACTAGGGGCCTACCTTGTTAAGGGGCCCACCTGGGGATTCACCTGTACCTCTGTGGGCCAGTCCGTGCCTGGCTAGGAGCATCCGGTACTTAAGTACCTGGCCAACGGCCTGCAGGTGCCCTTCTGAACTCAACTGTATCACTGTCCTCAGGAAGGTGATATAGTTGAATACTGTGGTGGGGGTGGCAGAATTTTGTGCCGCACTGTGGTATTTGCTTCCGCTGAAGCAGTATTTTGTGCTACACTGTGGTACAATGATCCCTCAAGATACAATTGCCCCAGGATACAATATTCTCAACATAGAATTGTCTTTTCTGACTCATAGTAAGTTGAAATTAGATTCAACATACAATGTCTCAGACTCAGATCCAATCAATCAAGGCCACTTCTCTGGAAAAAAGCTGTATGAGTTGCTAGTTAGCAGCTATTCCTGGCTGTTATATGTAAGGACTTGTTTTATCTGTCTTAGTTATCTGCTTATTTTTCCTAAATAATCATTTTCTCTTATCTTGGATGACATTTTGGGGCTTTGGAACCAATTACTCAACTTACAATGGTCCTCCTGGAACAAATTAATATTGCAACTTGAGGGACCACTGTATTTAGTTCTGCTGGGGCAGTATTTTGTGCTGCACTACAGTATTGCTGGCCCTGACTACTTCTGTTGTCCCAGACTACTTGTATTGGCCCTGCCTACTTTTGTGGTGCCTTACAATTTGGTTACGTCTACAACATGGGCCACTTTTTTCCCCCAAAGCCACTTTAACCCCTTAAGGACCGGGCTCATTTTCACCTTAAGGACCAGGCCATTTTTTGCAAATCTGACCAGTGTCACTTTAAGTGGTGATAACTTTAAAACGCTTTGACTTATCCAGGCCATTCTGAGATTGTTTTTTCGTCACATATTGTACTTCATGATACTAGTAAAAAAAAGTCAAAAAAATTAATTTTTTTGCATAATAAAATACCTAATTTACCAAAAATTTGGAAAAATTAGCAAATTTCAAAGTTTCAGTTTCTCTACTTCTGTAATACATAGTAATACCCCAAAAAATTGTGATGACTTAACATTCCCCATATGTCTACTTCATGTTTGAATTATTTTGGGAATGATATTTTATTTTTTGGGGATGTTACAAGGCTTAGAAGTTTAGAAGCAAATCTTGAAATTTTTCAGAAATTTACAAAAACCCAATTTTTAGGGACCACTACAGCTCTGAAGTCACTTTGCGAGGCTTACATAATAGAAACCGCCCAAAAATGACCCCATTCTATAAACTACACCCCTCAAGGTATTCAAAACTGATTTTACAAACTCCGTTAACCCTTTAGGTGTTGCACAAGAGTTATTGGCAAATGGGGATGAAATTTGAGAATTTCATTTTTTTGCCTAATTTTCCATTTTAACCCATTTTTTCCACTAACAAAGCAAGGGTTAACAGCCAAACAAGACTGTATCTTTATTGCCCTGACTCTGCTGTTTACAGAAACACCCCATATGTGGCCATAAACTACTGTACGGCCACACAGCGGGGCGTAGAGTGAAAGGTGCGCCGTATGGTTTTTGGAAGCCAGATTTTGCTGGACAGTTTTTTTGACACCATGTCCCATTTGAAGCCCCCTGATGCACCCCTAGAGTAGAAACTCCATAAAAGTGACCCCATCTAAGAAACTACACCCCTCAAGGTATTCAAAACTGATTTTACAAACTCCGTTAACCCTTTAGGTGTTGCACAAGAGTTATTGGCAAATGGGGATGAAATTTGAGAATTTCATTTTTTTGCCTAATTTTCCATTTTAACCCATTTTTTCCACTAACAAAGCAAGGGTTAACAGCCAAACAAGACTGTATCTTTATTGCCCTGACTCTACTGTTTACAGAAACACCCCATATGTGGCCATAAACTACTGTACGGCCACACAGCGGGGCGTAGAGTGAAAGGTGCGCCGTATGGTTTTTGGAAGCCAGATTGTGCTGGACAGTTTTTTTGACACCATGTCCCATTTGAAGCCCCCCTGATGCACCCCTAGAGTAGAAACTCCATAAAAGTGACCCCATCTAAGAAACTACACCCCTCAAGGTATTCAAAACTGATTTTACAAACTTTGTTAACCCTTTAGGTGTTGCACAAGATTCAATGGAAAATAGAGATATAATTTCAAAATTTAACTTTTTTGGCAGATTTTCCATTTTAATATATTTTTTCCAGTAACAAAGCAAGGGTTAACAGCCAAACAAAACTCATTATTTATGGCCCTGATTCTGTAGTTTACAGAAACACCCCATATGTGGTCGTAAACTACTGTACGGGCACACGGCAGGGCGCAGAAGGAAAGGAATGCCATACGGTTTTTGGAAGGCAGATTTTGCTGGACTGGTTTTTTGACACCATGTCCCATTTGGAGCCCCCCTGATGCCCCCCTAGAGTAGAAACTCCATAAAAGTGACCCCATCTAAGAAACTACACCCCTCAAGGTATTCAAAACTGATTTTACAAACTTTGTTAACCCTTTAGGTGTTGCACAAGATTCAATGGAAAATAGAGATACAATTTCAAAATTTCACTTTTTTGGCAGATTTTCCATTTTAATATTTTTTTTCCTGTAACAAAGCAAGGGTTAACAGCCAAACAAAACTCATTATTTATGGCCCTGATTCTGTAGTTTACAGAAACACCCCATATGTGGTCCTAAACTACTGTACGGGCACACGGCAGGGTGCAGAAGAAAAGGAATGCCATACGGTTTTTGGAAGGCAGATTTTGCTGGACTGGTTTTTTGACACCATGTCCCATTTGAAGCCCCCCTGATGCACCCCTAGAGTAGAAACTCCAAAAAAAGTGACCCCATTTTAGAAAGTACGGAATAGGGTGGCAGTATTGTTGGTACTAGTTTAGGGTACATATGATTTTTGGTTGCTCTATATTACACTTTTTGTGCGGCAAGGTAACAAGAAATAGCTTTTTTGGCATGTTTTTTTTTTTTGTTATTTACAACATTCATCTGACAGGTTAGATCACGTGGTAATTTTATAGAGCAGGTTGTCACGGACGCGGCGATACCTAATATGTATACAATTTTTTTTATTTATGTAAGTTTTATACAATAACTTCATTTTGAAAACCAAAAAATTGTTTAGTGTCTCCATAGTCTAAGAGCCATAGTTTTTTCAGTTTTTGGGTGATTATCTTGAGTAGGGTCTAATTTTTTGCGGGGTGAGATGACAGTTTGATTGGCACTATTTTGGGGTGCATATGACTTTTTGATCGCTTGCTATTACACTTTTTGTGACGTAAGATGGCAAAAAATTGCTTTTTTTACACAGTTTTTTTTTTTTTTTTTTTACGGTGGTCACCTGAGGGGTTAGGTCATGTGATATTTATATAGAGCCGGTCGATACGGACGCGGCGATACCTAATATGTATACTTTATTTTTATTTATGTACATTTTACACAATGATTTTATTTTTGAAACCAAAAAAAATCATGTTTTAGTGTTTCCATAGTCTAAGAGCCATAGTTTTTTCAGTTTTTGGGCGATTATCTTGAGTAGGGTCTCATTTTTTGCGGGATGAGATGACGGTTTGATTGGTACTATTTTGGCGTACATGCGACTTTTTTGATCACTTTTATTACCTTTTTTGGGAAGTAAGGTGGGCAAAATTTCAATTTTCTCATAGTTTTTATTTTTTTATTTTTATGGCGTTCACTGTGCGGGGAAAGTAACATGACCATTTTATAGATCAGGTCGTTACGGACGCGGCGATACCTAATATGTGTAGTGTATTTTATTTTTTTAATTTTTATTCAGTGATAAATGTTTTTTTTTTTTATCTTAACTTTTTTCACTTTTTATTTGATTTTTTTGACCCAGACCCACTTGGTTCTTGAAGATCCAGTGGGTCTGATGTCTGTAAAATACAGAACAGAACCTATATAGGTTTCTGCACTGTATTTTACTTACACTGAACAGGTCTATGCTTTCAGCACAGATCTGTTCAGCACCATGGACAGCAGGACGCCTGATCAGGCGTCCTGTTGCCATGGGAACCTTCCCCGTCTGCTCAGTTATGGTCAGAACTTCGCAGACGGGGAAGGGTAAGGACGGGGTTCTGGGGGGGCTGTCTGGGGGCTCTCTCCTTCTCCCATCGGGGGGCTGCAAAGGCACAGCAGCCCCCCGATCGGAGAGGGAGGGAGCTCCCTCTTACTGTTAACCTTTTCCATACAGCGGTCCGTACGGACCGCTGTATGGAAAGGGTTAAACGGCTGACATCGCATCAACGATGTCAGCCGTTTATACCAGGGTGCCAGCAATGTGCTGGCACCCTGGTATACCCACTGTACACCAACGATTACGCAATGGGAGGCGGGCGGGGGATCGCGATCCCGCCTGCCGCACCGCCCGCCTCCCGCAACGCCCCCACTGCATGCGACACCCCCCCTGCACCACCCGCCGCCATCAAATCGTGCAGGGGTGCAGGGGGGGGTTAACAATATTGATTTCGGGCACTCTGAAGTTTCTGATCCCCGCGGTCAGGGACCGCGGGGATCAGAAACGGCAAAAAGCGCAGCAAACCGCAGGTCTGAATTGACCTGCGGTTTTCTGCGATCGCCGATACGGGGGGGTCAAATGACCCCCCCCCTGCGTTGTTACGGGATGCCGGCTGAATGATTTCAGCCGAAATCCCGTTCCGATTAACCCCAGCGGCGCCGGAATTAAGATTTTAAGTTAGGACGTACCGGTACGCCCTTGGTCCTTAAGGACTCGGGAAATAGGGCGTACCGGTACGCCCTATGTCCTTAAGGGGTTAAAGGGGTGGTCTCACTTCAGCAAATAGCATTTATTATGTAGAGGAAGTTAATACAAGCCACTTACTAATGTATTGTTATTATCTATATTGCTTCCTTAGCTGGCTAGATTCATTTTTCCATCACATTATACACTGCTCATTTCCATGGTTACAACCACCCTGTAATCCAGCAGCTGTGGCCGTGCTTGCACACTATAAGAAAAAAGCACCAGTCTATATGTTCTCCCACGGTCCTGATCACTAGAGAGGCCGGCGCTTTTTCCTATAGTGTGCAAGCACGACCACCACTGATGGATTGCAGAGTGGTCATAACCAGGAACAAGAACTAATTAAGATAGCCTTGAAATTCAAGGTAGACTTTGACTTCGATAAACGCAAATCATCCTTATAAACGTCAGTAGATAGTTTTCAAAATCTTTTGAAGGAACAAAAACACAGGCAATTTGTAAGGGATCTAGGAGAATTCAGGGAGAATAAGGCATATAATTCAGTGAACACCAACACGCTCCCATCAGGTTCAGAGATCTCGTCCTCCGATATCGATCTCTCTGACACAGAAACACAACAGAGAACAAACAGGGGAGGATACAATAGAGGTGAGTCGTCATCTAGAAGACAATGGAGCCGATGGAGCTGGAATGCGCAGGGAGGTCAATTTTCCGCTGGCTCATCTCCCTCTTCCTCATCTGCTCCATTAGGCAATACCCCGACCTCATCCTCTTTTTTAGAGACGAGTCAAATGTCATATCAGCTACGGGATAGCGGCAGAACGGGCGAGAATCGAGCATCCCCGACGACCTACAGATCCTAAACCTAACGTCACGCAGCTTGAATAATATAGAGATTATTGTACTAAAAAAAGTCTCTCTTTTGTGCCTACCACGAATTTTAGTATCTTCACATGGGTTAAGGACCTACATCTATTTTGTAGAAAACTGAAGTGGCACAAGTTTTTCAGGAACATGAACAGGCAGTCGTGTGAGAAGTTGGGGAATCAGCGATAGTGATTTTCTGGACCTACAGTTGTTCATGGACCTATGGGAAGAGGGCTCACGTAGCCCAGGGGAGGGTCCCTTTACTGAGTTGAGACCAAAGAGCACCAGAATGCCCCCACCATCTAACTACGAACATATAGATATATTTCTCCAGCTAGTTGTCTCAGATCATGAACACTTGGAAAATTATCACCCTCACCATTTCAATTTATCGAAACTCGAAATGGAGGCTCTAAGAGGGTTGGAGAAGGACAAATCTATTATCATCAAACCTTCTAATAAAGGTGGCAATCTGGTGCTCTTGGACCATCAAAAATATTAGAAAATGTGCCTTGATATGTTGAAAGACCGCGAAGGCTATTGTGTATTGTCTACCGATCCAACAGAAAAGTTTTTGAGTGAACTTAAGATCATTTTGAACACTGCCTGTCGGGAAAGGTTTATTAATGAGGCAGAATTTTATTTCCTATTACCGAGTACCCCGCAGGTCGCAACATTTTATGGACTTCCAAAGGTCCACAAGGGCACGATCCCCCTTAAAGGCCACCCCATTGTTTCTGGGGTCGGCTATTTGATGCAAAACTGTGGAGTATATGTTGACCGGATATTAAGACAGTTTGTCCTCTCGCTTCCCTCATACACAATGGATACAATGGACTTTTTAAAAAAGATCGAGACCATCAACGTCGACACTGACTGCCTACTCGCTAGTATTGACGTAGAGTCGCTATATAGCTCCATTCCACATGATAAGGGGCTATCAGCAGTGGCTTACTATCTTAAAAAAAGGGGGACACATTGTAAGGCACATATTCAGTTTGTCCTCAATCTACATGAATTTACCCTGACCAATAACTTTTTGCTGTTTAATGTCCGGTTCTACCACCAGCTCAGGGGGACGGCCATGGGGAGCCCATGTGCCCCCGACTACGCTAATCTCTTCCTGGGCTGGTGGGAGGACAATGTGGTATTTCCGGACCACCAGGAATGGTGGAATGATAAGATATTGTTTTGGGCTAGATATATAGACAGTATCTTTGTCATCTGGAACGGGAGGGTTGATGAGTTCGTGGATTTGATTAATGTGCTTACTAACAACCAGATTAGTCTCAAATTCACGTATGAGGCTCATAGCACGACAACAACTTTTCTTGATGTAAGGGTACAGAAGCAAAATGAGAGACTAATGACAACTGTTATCAGGAAACCGATTGCGACCAACTCCTTCTTACACTGGGAGAGCCATCATCCTTCGTCTCATAAGAGAGGTATCCCAAGAGGACAGTACCTGCGGGTTCGCAGGAACTGTTCCAGTCCTGAAACCTTCTTTAGAGAATCAAAACAATTATATAAAAGGTTTCAAGACAGAGATTATCCTGAGGCTACTCTAAAGGATGCATTTAAATATGCACTCCAGCAGGATCGCACCAACCTTCTCACTCCCAAATGGACTTCTATGGATAAACAGGCCCCTATTCGACTAATCTCCACGTCTGACGTGGCCAATCCTGAGGTTAGGGACATCTTGAAGAAATATTGGCCGGTTTTGTTGATGGATGCTGACTTATCTAATGTGGTCACATCCTATCCGAGTATTACATATAGAAGCGGGAAGAGTTTGAAGGATCGTTTGGTACATAGCCACTATGTGCCCCTTTCCGGTACTGGCACTTGGCTAGATCGGAAACCGGTGGGAATGTTCCACTGTGGTTCCTGTAAGGCATGTGAATTTATCGCCACCACCAAGACTGTAATATGCTCTGTAACACGACAGGTCTTTTCCGTTAGGGGATTTGCCAACTGTAGGAGCAGGGGAGTTATTCATATATGTCAGTGCCCCTGCCCCAAAGACTACATTGGCAAAACTATTAGGGAGCTGAGGGGGAGGATCTGCGAGCATGTAAACGACGTTTACAAAAAGAACGTTAGACCTGTGGCTAATCATGTCCTTGAGGTACATGGGGGCAACCCCAAGGTTCTTAAATTCTCTGTCCTTGAAGTGGTACCCATGTCATCGAGAAAGGGTGACTGGGACAGGAAAATATTACAAAAGGGATCTGAGTGGATATATAGATTCCGGTCCCAGTCCCCCTTGGATATCAATGAGAGGTTGACGTTTAGTTGTTTCTTGTAAGGGGGTTTCATTACTTGGGAAGGGTTTTCTTTTGTTTGATTTGTCTCCTTCATGTGTATGTAACACTAGATACCTTACTTAGCCAGTAATGCGGAAAGCATCCAAAGTTATGGATATCAAAGACAGCTGGAGGATGCATCTTTCTCCAAAGCTGGTTTTATTGCTATGCCTTCTCACCATCTGAGGGGGCTTCTAGATGGTCAAGGAAAAGTAAATATACCCACAGTGCTGTGCGTATTTTGGTATATTCCTTGGTATTTGTGTTAATGTGTCAGAAACATAAGTATATTGGAATCCACCAGCCCATTAATGGGGCATTAATAGGATAATTGAATGATCTTTTTGACCCTTACAGGGACCCAGTTTTTACTCTGTTGCCCGACAGTTATACCCTGGATCGAATGCCCCTTTTTACTTACCTACTATAATGATTATGTAGGGATACACATCCTTAGCCTGGGGATGTAAATAGAGTTATTCCCTGTCCCTTATTTTAGTCAATCCCTCATGACCATAGGGAGGAAGCATTCGTTTTTAGGATCCCAGCGCTGGTACAGTTTCAGACCCTCGCTATATGTATTTATGTAGAGCGGACATGAACTGTGTGGAACGCAGATCCCGTTGATGCGTTCCACTGCTGAGTCAGGCGCATGGGCAGTAGCAAGGAATAGGTGGTCCGTAAGCCTATGCGCTCCACGCCTGCATTCCACCTACAGGAATTGGACACGGGCCAGGTGCCCCATGTGATCCTAGCTTCTGGACGCGATATTCAGGTGCCGCCACAGGCTATTTAAATGGGGCTGGCCATCTCTGGCACAACACACTGGCGGAGACGTTAGTCTACATTCCTTGAGTAGTCCACGTGAGTAAATGTGCCAGGCTTACTTTGCATTTAAAGCGCTTATGTGTATGGATTCTAGGACCTGCTCTTTCTTTTCAGGTATCTTTGGTTCACAATCACCTGGTGGACCTCAAGCAGAGGGGTTGACTCACAGGCAGTTTGTCTGTATGAGTTCATCACTATCACCCCTCAACACCGCCCCCCTGTTATCAATGGTTGCCGATGCAGTATACAATTTTGGCACAGCATTTGTATTTATCCATTCAGTGTCGCATGTGTACTTGTTTATGTGATGTACACTCACCTAAAGAATTATTAGGAACACCATACTAATACGGTGTTGGACCCCCTTTTGCCTTCAGAACTGCCTTAATTCTACGTGGCATTGATTAAACAAGGTGCTGATAGCATTCTTTAGAAATGTTGGCCCATATTGATAGGATAGCATCTTGCAGTTGATAGAGATTTGAGGGATGCACATCCAGGGAACGAAGCTCCCGTTCCACCACATCCCAAAGATGCTCTATTGGGTTGAGATCTGGTGACTGTGGGGGCCATTTTAGTACAGTGAACTCATTGTCATGTTCAAGAAACCAATTTGAAATGATTCAAGCTTTGTGACATGGTGCATTATCCTGCTGGAAGTAGCCATCAGAGGATGGGTACATGGTGGTCATGAAGGGATGGACATGGTCAGAAACAATGCTCAGGTAGCCCGTGGCATTTAAACGATGGCCAATTGGCACTTAGGGGCCTAAAGTGTGCCAAGAAAACACCCCCCACACCATTACACCACCACCACCAGCCTGCACAGTGGTAACAAGGCATGATGGATACATGTTCTCATTCTGTTTACGCCAAATTCGGACTCTACCATTTGAATGTCTCAACAGAAATCGAGACTCATCAGACCAGGCAACATTTTTCCAGTCTTCAACAGTCCAATTTTGGTGAGCTTGTGCAAATTGTAGCCTATTTTTCCTATTTGTAGTGGAGATGAGTGGTACCCAGTGGGGTCTTCTGCTGTTGTAGCCCATCCGTCTCAAGGTTGTGCGTGTTGTGGCTTCACAAATGCTTTGCTGCATACCTCGGTTGTAACGAGTGGTTATTTCAGTCAACGTTGCTCTTCTATCAGCTTGAATCAGTCGGCCCATTCTCCTCTGACCTCTAGCATAAACAAGGCATTTTCGCCCACAGGACTGCCGCATACTGGATGTTTTTCCCTTTTCACACCATTCTTTGTAAATCCTAGAAATGGTTGTGCATGAAAATCCCAGTAGCTGAGCAGATTGTGAAATACTCAGACCGGCCCGTCTGGCACCAACAACCATGCCACGTTCAAAATTGCTTAAATCACCTTTCTTTCCTATTCTGACATTCATTATGGAGTTCAGGAGATTGTCTTGACCAGGACCACAACCCTACATGCATTGAAGCAACTGCTATGTGATTGGTTGACTAGATAATCGCATTAATGAGAAATAGAACAGGTGTTCCTAATAATTCTTTAGGTGAGTGTATATAACCCTGTGGGTGGCTTTTATTGAACCTAGCCACCTCATAATTTATTGACCCCCTGAGGAACCCAAGAGTGGGAGAAACGCGTGGGGGTACAGGGACCTGTGAGGGCCAACTAGGGTTGTTGACAGTATAGGTACGAGGACAGAGAGTCCCCATCCTCAGGGATCGTCTCTCGGCTGAGTGACACTGCAGGGATATCACAGGGAAAGGTTTCTCTTCACTGCATTGTCCCTATGATGACATACGTATTAGATTACTATATTGGGACATAGATTTTTTTCTTTCTTGTTGACTATTAATATAATTATGTATACGGAATAGTTTGGGTTTATTCTTAATCGGATTAATAAAAGAGTGTTTTTAAGGGTCTTTTTTCTGCTGGACTTTATTTTCTTAACCAGGAAACCAGCAGTTTATAATGGGATGAAAAAATGTAAACGAGCAAACGAGGTCATATGGACAATCACAATACATTAGTGCCTTGGATCAACTTTGTCTACATGATAAATGCTGAAATGAGAGAGATGCTGTCAGCCAAATGAGCGTTTGGTCAACAACTATGTCATGTGTACGCCCAGCTTTAGGTTGCGTTCTATGTCACAATACTACCTGTGCTAGAATAGTTCTATTGTAATAATGTCACAAATATCTTTGTCTTTATTTCCATGCTGTGCTTCATTGTGGTGATGTCACACTATTGGTTATATTTACTCATCTGCTGTGTTCTAGTGCTCAGAACTCACAATAGTGTTTGTTTCTATTTCTACTACAGGTGCATCTCAATAGATTAGAACAGGACCCAACCTGTGGCCCTCCAGCTGTTGCAAAACTGCAACTCCCAGCATGCCCTAATAGCTGTAGGCTGTCTAGGCATGCTGGAAGTTGGAGTTTTACAACAGCTGGAGGGCCGCAGGTTGAGCATCCCTGGATTAGAATATCACCGAATTACTATCACTTCATTACACACAGAATGATCTATTTCAAGTGTTTATTTCTTTTAATGTTGATGATTATGGCTTATAGATAATGAAACCCCAAAAGCTAGTATCTCAGAAAACTAGAATATTATATAAGACCAATCAATAAACAAATACCTTGAAGGCTACTTTCACACTAGCGGCACGGACCTCCGGCAGGCTGTTCCGTCGTATGAACAGCCTGCCGGATCCGTCCTGCAGCTAGTGACCGCGTGCCCCCGGACTGCCGCTCTGCCACCATTATAGTCAATAGGGACGGAGCGGCAGTCCGGGGGCACACGGTCACTAACGGCAGGACGGATCTGGCAGGCTGTTCACCCGACGGAACAGCCTGCCGGACGTCCGTGCTGCTAGTGTGAAAGTAGCCTTAAAGGTATTTTTTTATTGGTCTTATATAATATTCTAGTTTTCTGAGATACTAGCTTTTCGGAGGTCCGTGCCGCTAGTGTGAAAGTAGCCTAATACAGAAATGTGTCACAACCAGACAGCTGAGAAGCTCTGACAGAGGCCTTTCAGAACCTCCTCCTTGAGTCTTTGTTGTGGTATTCAGTTCCTCATCTCGTTAGCCTCTCTCAGCTGTCATGTAGTTGGACTGATTGCTTCCCTTTAAATTCCTCCCCATAATGCTTTACTGGGCGGCTTATACTTCTTCCTGGAGTGTGTGTGCATGCTGATCCTGTTTCCCAGTCTGCTATAAAGTTAAGTGCTGTTCATTTATCTGTTATTTTCTGTTTGCTGGATCCCATGTGACCCTGACTCCCTCCGTGTCTGGGGTAGGGAGCCGGTGGTTGTGTCCCCTCACTATTGTAGGGTGTTCAGGGGTTATATAGTCGAGGTACGTGGATATGCAACCATCCACCTTTGGGATCTTTGCATAGGCTGAGCAGCCAGGGAAAGTGCTAGGTCTTGTGCAGGGGTCTCCCTTTTGGTTCCTTAGCTTTGGATCCAGTGAGTCATATATGTATGTTGCTTTGTCTTGTTTCCTTTACACCGTCCGTGACAAAATGTTGGCCTGCTGAAAAGTAAGTACAGTTTACTTGGTTGGAGCTCCTTTTGCATAAATCACTGCATCAGTGTGGCGTGGCATGGAGGCGATTAGCCTGTGACACTGCTGAAGTGTTATGGAAGCCCAGGTTGCAGCTTGTCTGCATTTTTGGGTCTGGTGTCTCTCATCTTCCTCTTGACAATAACCTATAGATTCTTTATGGGTTTTAGGTCCGGCAAGTTTCCCGGCCAATCAAGCACAGTGATACTGTGGTTATTAAAGTACAAATAAGGTTTGAAGGAATCCAGCTCCACTTGTGTAAAGGAATGTAAATTTATTTTGCTTGCGATAAAATCTCATCCATCAGTTACAAAAATAGCAGTCTTGTCTACGCGTTTAGGGCTACCAGAGACAAATTTCAGCCCTTCCTCATGACACAGTTAGACATTAGACCTTTTAAAGGGGAAGGTGCACCTGTTTTCACTAATTGTTTCCACAGGCATGTAACCTCCCCCAAGAAAAAATACCACACCTTCAAAGCTCTTCTCATGAAAATTAAAGAAAAAACACAAAAGAAAACATTTGACCATACATATACATAGTGTGTGGTTATTAAAGGTAATGATACTTTTGGCAGCCTGGGTAGGTATCAAGTTCTGTTGGTAAAATTAATTAGCAAGTCCATAAAACTTGTTATCCAAGGGAAGCATGTAGTGCTCTAAAATTGCACTTCATGGACCAACACCAGCAGATGACATGGCTCCCCAAAACATCACTGACTATGGAAACATCACACTGGACCTCAAGCAACATGGATTGTGTGCCTCTCCACTCTTCCTTCACACTTTGGGACCTTGATTTTCAAATGAAATGCAAAATCTACTTTAATCTGAGAACAGGACTTTGTACCACTGAGCACCAGTCTAGTCCTTTCTGTCCTTGTCCCAGGTAAAACGCTTCTGACGTCGTCTCTGGGTCATGAATGTGTTGACACAAGGAATGCGACAGTTGTAGCCTATCTCCTGGATACGTCTGTGTGTGGTGGCATTTTTCTTGACAATCCTTTCAAGGCTGTAGTTTTCCCTATTGCTTATGTACCTTTTTCTACCACATTTTTCCTTCCAATGATCGTATGTGGCTTACCCGCCTTATGAAGGGTGTCTGACTGTCTTCTGGACTACTGTCAAGTCAGCAGTCTTTCCCATGATTGTGTAGCCTACTGAATTGGACTTAGGGACCATTTAAAGGCTAATGAAATTCTTACAGGTGTTTGTGTTTATTACCTGATTAGAGTGTGTCACCATGAGTCTACATTTTTAAACTTTTTCACAATATTCTAATTGCTCTTATATAATATTCTCATAAGATACTCACATCATTATCAATATTAAAAGAAATAAACACTTGAAATAGATAACTCTGTGTGTAATTAATCTACATATGAGTTTCACTTATTGAATTACTTAAACTTTTTGATAATATTTTTATTATTTATTGAGATGCATGTACTTTTTTTACAATTCCATTCACATAGTTGTAAGAGGGCATGTTTTTTGCAGGACAAGTTGTACCCTCTAATGGCCCCATTTTATAGTCTACGCAATCTACTGGTAAAGCTTGAAAAAAAGATATTAATAGGATGGAACTGCTGGAAAAAATGCAATTGCGCCATTTAGTTTTAAAGCATTCACTTTGTGGTAAAAATTACATGTTGACTTTATTCTTGGGGTTAGTACAATTACAGTGATACCAAATATACACGTTTTGTTATGTTTTAATACTTTTTTGAGTTGCCATAGTCTGACACACATAACTGTAGTTTCAATTGATACTATTTTAGAGTATGTATGACTTTTTCATCACTCTTTAATTTTTTGGGGGGGATGGAGCAACAAAAAAATGGCATTCACCCTGTGGGATAAGAACTGTTATATTTTTATAGTTGGGGCATTTTCAGATGCGGCAATACCAATGATGTTTATTTTTTTATATCTAGTTTTGAATTTGAATTATATCTAGTTTTGGATTTTTAAAACGATATGATGAGAAAAAATGAACCAAGAACAGCTTTTTATTATATTTACAAATAAATAAATGAATAAAAGCAAAAGTGTATGTCCTCTTTTCTTCGGAAAGAGGAAAAAATGGCAGGAATACAATGTATACATGCACAGCAAACTTGTATACACACAAAAGTATCAAATTGGCACTAAAGACGCCCAATAGGGGATGGAGCTGACCCAAATAAGTTACATTAAAACAGGAAACAAGGCTTTTATCAATCTTAAATTCAGGATCATTGGTACTTTATGCTTACAGTTCTTTTTTTTTCCTTTTTCTATTTGGTTATTTTACCTACAGTCTTACCAGCCTAGTTCACTTTTTTCCTTATAAGCAAGCTCCATAAAATGTTTTATGACACTATGGTAACACCCCCCCACAAATCAGTAGTGAACGATCAGCCTTTGTTTCAGAGGTGTTATTTGGACATACACTTTTGCTTTTATTCATTTATTTATTTTTAAGAAATGTTAAAAAAAAAAAAAGATGCTCCTGGAAAACTAAGTCATTGGATGGGACACTGGGGTACCATGGAGGAGTCCACTATCAGTATTGGTCATTTGAGCCTATGTAAGTCCGCGGCACTGCAACCAATATGCCAAAAGCCCATATGATTGTTGTCTCCCAGTTATCATCCCATGTTGCACTTTGTACCTGTTTTTCTCCTTTATTCACTAGCAGATGTATTGTAATGCATTGCAGAGGGGATCAGACCCCCAAAAGTGAATGTCATAAATAAAGTAAAGTAAAAAAAAATGTGTTTTTAATAAAATTAATAAAGTAAAAAATAAAACGCCCCTTTCCCCTTATTTTATAATAAAAAACAGAAGAAAAACCCCCACACATATTAGGTATCACCGCGGCTCTATTAATATATCACATAATCCACCCTGTCTGATAAACACCATTAAAAAAAAGTGTAAAAAAAATGCAATTTTTGTCACCTTACATCACAAAAAGTGCAACACCAAGCGATCAAAAAGGCGTATGCCCCCCAAAATGGTATCATTTGGGGGGCATACCTAAGACAATCGCCTAAAAAATAAAAAAAACTATAGCTCTCAGAACATGGAGACACTAAAACATCATTTTTTTGTGTCAAAACTGCTAATATTGTGCTAAAGTGAAATACATTTAAAAAAGTATACATATTAGGTATCACCACGTCCGTAACAAACAGCTCTATAAAAATATCACATGACCTAACCACTCAGGTGAACACCGTAAAAAAAAAAGCAATTTTTGTCACATTACATCACCAAAATTGCAACAGCAAGTGATCAAAAAGTCTTATGCCCCCCAAAATAGTACCAATCAGACCATCACCTCATCCCGCAAAAAATGAGATCCTAACTGAGAGAATCGGTCAAAAAATTTAAAAGCTATGGCTCTCAGACTATGAGATACTAAACTATCATTATTTCGGTTTAAAAAAATGCTATTATTGTGTAAAACAAAAAAAAAGAGAAAAAGTAGACATATTAGGTATTGCCACGTGCGTAACGATCTGCTCTCTAAAAAAGTCACATGATCTAATCCCTCGGTTAAACGCTGTAAAAATAAAAAATAAAAACGGTGCCAAAACATGCATTTTTTGTTACCTTGCCTCACAAAAAACGTAATATAGAGCAATAAAAAATCATATGTACCCCAAAATAGTACCAATAAAACTGGCACCTTATCCTGTAGTTTCCAAAATATGGTCACTTTTTTGAGTTTCTACTGTAGGGGTGCATCAGGGGGGCTTGAAATGGGACACGGCATCTAAAAACCAGTTCAGCTAAATTTGCCTTCCAAAAACCCTATGGCGTTCCTTTCCTTCTGCGCCCTGCCGTGTGCTCGTACAGCAGTATACGATCACATGTGGGGTGTTTTTGTAAACCGCAGAATTAGGGTAATATTGATTTTTATTTGGCTGTTAACCCTTGCTTTGCTACTGGAAAAAATGGATTAAAATGTCAAATCTGCCCAAAAAGTTTAATTCTGAAATTTCATCTCCATTTTCCATCAATTCTTGTGGAACACCTAAAGGGTGAAGAAAGTTTGTAAAATCAGTTTTGCATACCTTGAGGGGTATAGTTTCTAAAATTGGGTCATTTTTGGGTGGTTTCTATTGTGTAAGCCTCAGAAAGTGACTTCAGACCTGAACTGGTCCTTAAAAAGTGGGTTTTGGAAATTTTCTGAAAAATTTCAAGATTTGCTTCCATACTTCTAAGCCTTCTAACGTCCCCAAAAAAGAAAATGTAATTTTCAAAATGATCCAAACATGAAGTAGTAGACATATGGGGAATGTAAAGTAATTACTATTTTTGAAGGTATTACTAGCTATTATAAACGTTGAGAAATTAAAATTTGGAAATTTGCTAATTTTTCTAAATTTTGGGTAAATTTGGTATTTTTTATGAATAAAAATGTTTTGTTTTTTCTACTTATTTTTACCACTGTCAGGAAGTACAATATGTGACAAGAAAACAATCTCAGAATGGCCTGTATAAGTAAAAGCGTTTTAAAGTTATCACCACATAAAGTGACACATGTCAGATTTGCAAATAATGGCCTGGGCAGGAAGGTGAAAACAGGCCCGGGGTTGAAGGGGTTAAAGGGGACCTAAGACTTTGACAGCAGCGCTTCTCAAAGCTCTCCGTACCATTGTGCTTCATTGGCTCAGCTTGACTTTTTCAGTGCCCAGAGTATGGACCCCATAGCTGATGGAAGCTGAAGGTGCAGAGCACTCTAAGTAGCTGCATGATTGTGGTTTCACCTAAGATTTAGGTCCCCTTTCAAGAGCATCTGTCAGAGTTGTTCCTGTTGATTAAAATGATACCTGTCTTGTGAAATTCAGTTGCAGCTTTCTTGAGAAGCCAGCCCTGGAAACTACTATAACTTTAACTGCAATGGACTCTAGGAAGCGACAGCCTGAGGTAGGACACCGTGACACTAAAACACTACATCAAGGCCACTACCACTCTCATCCTCTACACCGGCTCACTGCACACAAGCGTCACTGGTAATTACAAGAGACTTTGTTAGTGTCACATGTCCTGCTGATGTCAGGACTAGGCCTGAACTTTACAGGTTCGGCGTTCGGGCTGTGAAGGAATTCCGTTATGGATTCCGTTAAACAGAATGCTGTTAACCCTTTCAAGACCCTGCCATTTTTCACCTTAAAGGGGTATTCTCATCTTAATGATCACTGTTAAATCTGTTAATGATTTAACAGTGATCATTTTTCTAAATATATCTAATTAACAAATTCCCACCCCTTAGAAGAAAATAAACCTATATTTACCTGACTGTTGTCTTCCGTCTCCCCTGGTTACGGCCACCGCTCTTCTCAGGAATCGTGGTGGCCACGCGTGCGCAGACGACTTCTTCTCTTCTCCCGGCTGGCCGCGCGCTGTACTGAACGCGCACGCCGAGGCCGCGCATGCACTATGGTGATTTCTTCCTGGCCAGTATTGTATGCTTGAAGATGTCTTCATGAAAGTGGTAAAATTGAGTCAAAAAATGTCATTTATATTTATTAAAAAATACCAAATTTACAAAACTTTTTTAAAATTTTGCACATTTCCAAATTTCAATTTCTCTACTTTTGTAATAGTAATACCTCAAAAAAAAGTCATTACTTTACATTCCCTATATGTCTACTTAATGTTTGGATCATTTTGTGAATGCCATTTTTTTTTTTGGGGGACGGACGGACATTAGAAGGCTTAGAAGTTTAGAAGCAAATTTTTTTCAGAAAATTTCCAAAACCCACTTTTTAAGGACCATTTTAGGTCTGAAGTCACTTTGTGAGGCTTACATAATAGAAACCACCCAAAAATGACCCCATTTTAGAAACTACACCGCTCAAGGTATTCAAAACTGATTTTACTAACTAACCCTTTAGGTGTTCTACAAGAATTAATGGAAAATGGAAATGAAATTTCTGAATTTCACATTTTTGGCAGATTTTCCATTTTAATCCACTTTTTCTAGTAACAAAGCAAGGGTTAACAGCCAAAACTCTATATATGTATTGCCCTGATTCTGTAGTTTACAGAAACACCCCATATGTGATCGTAAACTGCTGTACGGGCACACGGCAGGGTGCAGAAGGAAAGGAATGCCATATGATTTTTGGAAGGCAGATTTTGCTGGACTGGTTTTCTGACACCATGTCCCATTTGAAGCCCCCTGATTCACCCGTAGAGTAGAAACTCCAAAAAAGTGACCCCATTTCAGAAACTACGGGATAACAAGAGGGGTTAGGTCATGTGATATTTTTATACAGAAGATTCTTTCCGACGCAGCGATACCCAATATGTCTACTTTTTTTATTTATTTAAGTTTTACACAATAATATCATTTTTGAAAGAAAAAAAAAAACATTTTAGTGTCTCCATAGTCTGAGAGCCATAGTTTTTTTTATTTTTTTGGGCAATTGTCATAGGTCCCTACCATTTTTGCAGGATGAGATGACGGTTTGATTGGCACTATTTTGGGATGCATATGACTTTTTGATCGCTTGCTGTTACACTTTTTGTGATATAAGATGACAAAAAATGACTTTTTGACAGTTCTTTTTTTTTAAAGTGTTCACCTGAGGGGTTAGGTCATGTGATATTTTTATACAGCAGGTTCTTACAGATGCAGCAATACCTCACATGTCTATTTTTTTATTTAAGTTTTACACAATAATATCATTTTTTAAACAAAAAAAAATCTAATTTAGGCCTCTTTCAGACTACCGTTTTTTTTTGCGTTTTGCTCGCCGTTTTTTGCGTTCCGTATACGGTCCGTATACGGAGCCATTCATTTCTATGGTTCCGCAAAAAACGGAATGTACTCCGTATGCATTCCATTTCCAATTTTCCGTTCCGTTGAAAGACAGAACATGTCCTATTATTGCCCGCAAATCACGTTCCATGGCCCATTCAAGTCAATGGACCCGCAAAAAAAACTGAACATCCGTATGTCTTCCGTATCCGTTCCGTTTTTGCGGAACCATCAATTGAAATTGTTATGCCCAGCCCAATTTTTCTATGTAATTATTGTATACTGTATATGCCATACAGAAAAACGGAAACAAAACGGAAACAAAAAAACGGAACAACGGATCCATGAACAGACCACATAACACTGAAATAGCCATACGGTAGTGTGAAAGAGGCCTTAGTGTCTCCATATTCTGAGAGACATATTTTTTTGTTTTTTTGGGGGTGATTGTCTTAGGTAGGGTATCATTTTTGCGGGATGAGATGACGGTTTGATTGGCACTATTTTGGGGGTGCATATGACTTTTTGATCGCTTGCTATTACACTTTTTGTGATGTAAAGTGACAAAAAGTGTCTTTTTTGACAGTTTCTATTTTTATTTTTTACGGTGTTCATCTGATGGGTTAGGTCATGTGATATTTTTATACAGCAGGTTCTTATGGACGTGGCGATACCCAATATGTCTACATTTTTATTTACTTAAGTTTTACACAATAACAGCATTTTTTAAACCCAAAAATCTCATGCTTTAGTGTCTCCATATTCTGAGAGCCATAATTTTTTTATTTTTTGGGTGAGTGTCTTAGGTAGGGGCTCATTTTTTGCAGGATGAGGTGACAGTTAGATTGGTTCTATTTTGGTGGGCCTTTTTGATCTCTTGGTGTTGCACTTTTAGTGATGTAAGTCTTTTTTGTCAGTTTTTATTTACATTTTTTGGACGGTGTTTACCTGAGGGGTTAGGTCATGTAATATTTTTATAGAGACGGTCATTACGGACACGGCAATACCTAATATGTCTACTTTTATTATTATTTAAGTTTTACACAATAAAATCATTTTTGAAACAAAAAAAATAATCATGTTTTAGTGGTTCCATATTCTGATAACCATAGTTTTTTTTATGTTTTGGGCGATTGTCTTAGGTAGGGTATAATTTTTGCGGGATTGGAAGACGGTTAGATTGGCACTATTTTGGGGTGCATATAACTTTTTGATCGCTTGCTATAACATTTTTTTACACCGTTTTTTTTTTTACGGTGTTCACCTGAGGGGTTAGGTTATGTGGTATTTTTATAGAGCAGGTTGTTACGTATGCGCCGATGCCTAATATCTATAATTTTTAGTTATTTAGTTAAGTTTTACAGAATTACAGCATTTTTTTTTTTTTTTATGATGTTTTAGTGTGTCCATATTCTGAAAGCCATAGTTTTTAGTTTTTTTTTAGGCGACTGTCTTAGGTAGGGGCTCATTTTTTGCGGGATGAGGTGACAGTTAGATTGGTACTATTTGGGGGGAATGCACCTTTTTTTTTTAAACTCGTTTTATTGAAAAAGAGTAACAAGGCACATATATGGCATAGACATATGCATATCGTAAGATCACATGCAGTAGGTTACAGCAAGAATAATGCAGACATACCGGAGTAGTACACAGTACAGTACAATAAAATAAACAAAGAGTATACAATCATACAGATGTCGTTATTTCCTTCATGAGCACAGTGTGGACAATCAAAGTATGTGGGAGAGCACTTAGAGGCGCTATACCCCGCTCAGGGGTCGTCTGACCTTACAGAATTGGGCGAAATGGTTAAAGAAGAATCGCACCATAAACCCCAAACTTTCTGAAATTTGTCAGGGCACTTTCTATTCACATATAATACTTTCTCGTACGGGACGATCTGATTAACTAGCCTTTTCCAAATACCCACAGTAGGAAGATCCTCCGCCATCCACTTAAGGGCAATCACTTTGCGGGCCATAAACAGGGATTCACTGAGTAGTATTTTATTGTAGTGCGACCACCCGTCATTGTCAAATATACCCAGCAGACATACCTTGGCACACAGCGGAATCGGGCCCATACCCAGTGACGACAAAACTCTAAGGACATCCTGCCAGTATAATCTGATATGGGAGCATTCCCACATCATGTGCCAGAAGTCCGCGTTAGTCTGCAAGCATCTAAGGCAGTTAGGCTGAGGCATCCTCCCCATCTTATGCAGCCTGGTAGGAGTCAGGTAACTACGGTGCAACATATACAACTGTATCAGTCTGTTGTTAACCGAGGGTGACACAGAGGTGACAGCCTCCAACGCCTCCGTCCAATCCTCTGCAGTAAGATGAGGAATATTACCCCTCCACCTGGCCTCGGCTAGAATGGGTTGCGAGGACATTCGCAAACCCAGCAGATAAGTATAAAGGGCTGAAATCAAACCTCTAGGTCCCTGTGATTTAACTACACCGATTAAGGGATATGAAGAGATGGCCCTGCTCGGATCCCTAAACTGCACCTGCAGGGCGTGCCTGATCTGCAAGTATCTAAAAAATTGGGTGCGCTCTAGGCCAAATTTTTCCTGAATTTGGGAAAAGGAACAGAGAACGCCATTCTCATACAAGTCACGCAGCGCATGTATCCCTAAAGATGCCCAGACCTGAGTTCCCTCAATGGACTGTAGATGGGGAAGCAACGGATTATCCCACAGGGGTATATCATCTGCCCAGTCCTGATAACGCCTCAACTTGGAGTCTTTCCAAACCTGATGTGCTAGCTTGTGAATCTGCAATAGTTTCCCCGATATCGACCCTGCCCCTTCTAACACTGGCCATAAACTGGACAACCCCAAGTACTGCTGCAGGTAATATTCCATATTCACAAGAGGCTGCCCATTAACCCAACCGGCTAAAAATTTCAATTGACCCGCTAAGAAGTACAAGTGAAAATCCGGGAGCGCAGCGCCTCCCGACAACCTGGACCGCTGTAACGTGTGTAAGGCTAATTTATGTCTGGCCTTGCCCCAGATAAACTGCACCATTAAGGAGTGAAGCCTGTCAAAAAAATTCCTAGGTATTGGAGTGCAGGCATGTTCCAATAAATATAACCCCTTGGGTAATAGGATCATCTTTATCAAGTTAATCCGACCCATAATAGATATAGGCAACATTTTCCAGACTGCAAACTTGCTAGAAAAAACAGATTCCAAAGGGGCAATATTTCTGGCATACGACTCCCTCGGCTCCTTGGTAATGAAAATCCCCAAGTATTTAAAATGATCTACAATCTTCAGATTATGATAATCATTGGGCCAGTCTGCGCTCCATAAAGGCATGAGCGCCGACTTGGTCCAATTGATATGCAAACCCGAATACCGCCCAAACGTCTCTATAATGCTGATCGCCCGCGGCAAAGACACCTCCAACCTGCTGATGAACAATATGAGATCGTCTGCGTATAGGCCCACTCTGTCCTCCCTCCCCCCCAGCTCTACACCCTCATATATTTGATCCCGTCGAATGCGAAGAGCCAGATGTTCAATGGCTATTGCAAACAGGAGAGGGGAAAGAGGGCAACCCTGCCTCGTCCCCCTTTGTAAATCAAAGTAAGCTGAGGTGGTACCATTCACCAAGACATTGGCTCTGGGACTTTTATACAATACTCGAATCCACTGCAGAAACCCAGGACCGAAGCCAAACTTCTCCATTACCTTCATCAAATAGGGCCATTCTAGCGAATCGAATGCCTTCGCGGTATCAAGCGAAGCCAAGGCCCACTGCCTACCATCCTGAGTACCAATTTGGGCTACGACCTGAGTCCTACGTATATTGCTAGAGGTCGAGCGTCCAGGTATAAACCCAGTCTGATCACTATGTATTATGCTGGCTATCATCTTGTTCAACCTATTGGCGAAGATCTTTGTCAGAATCTTATAGTCAAGGTTCAGCAAAGATATCGGCCGATAGGAGGCACATTCCACTGGATCCTTATCCGGCTTCAAAAGCACTACTATAGTCGCTTCATACAACGAATCAGGTAGCCTACCCAACCTCCACGCCTCCTGGAACATCACCTTAAGTTGAGGCCCAAGTATATCTACATATTTAGCATAAATCTCTAATGGCAGGCCATCAGGGCCAGGGGCCTTCCCATTTGCCAGGTCTGCTATAGCTTCCCGTATCTCCTCAACAGTTATGTCCTCCTCTAACACCTGGCTATCCTCCACTGACAAAGTCGGATGGTCTATCTCAGCTAAATAAGCCTCCAATTCTACCTCCGAGTGCTCCGCTCGTGACCTGTATAGATCGCGATAAAAGTCAGCAAAACTCGATAGGATATCTGGCACGGAGTCCCTCACCTCGCCATCCGTGGCCTTAATACGCAGAACCGGCGGGGCTGCCGAATTCCTATGGACAATCTGCGCTAATACTCTCCCAGCCCTATCCCCCACCTCGAAAGCCTGCTGTTTATAAAAGAACATCTTCCGACTACTCTTTTCATGCAGGTGTACCAGATACATCCTGCCCTTCTGCAACCAGTCCTGCCTGTTCACCTCAGAGGGATCCGCTGCAAATCTCGCTTCAGCCTCCCTAACACATATGTTAAAGGAATCCTCCTTCTCCCTGGTCTCCCTTTTGATATAAGATATAGAAGATTTAAGACATCCCCTAAGGTATGCTTTAAGGGTATCCCACAATAATAACGGATTCGTTTCCACATCCTGCACCTCCAGAAACACACGCAACTGATCAGGAATCCTGTCCTGATCCTTCAGGAGTGTGAGCCAGAAAGGGTGAATTCTCAGCTTCGTCCCAGACCTCCTCTCCCGTGAATCATTCAGCCTAACTAGTAATGGTGCATGATCCGAGACGCTCCTGGGACCATAAGAAATATCCGACAATCCCAGGCACACCTCAGGGGAACCAAACACATAGTCTATCCTAGACATTGCACCGGCGGAAGGAGTGAAACATGAATACTCTATGGAGTCCGGATGTCTCTCCCTCCACAGGTCCAGCCATCCCATCTCCGCAATCCAAGACGCCAATAAACTCGGCGCACCAGATGGCGGGGAAGCCGGATTAGCATGAAGACGATCCAACCGCAGGTCCATAACCATGTTCAAATCCCCCATACACAGCAGCCCAGCATGCGGATACTGAGCTACAAAAATAGCCGCGGTCTGCAGAAGTGACATATTAGCAGGTGGGGGGCAATAGATGTTTAAAATCACAAACGGCATATTATTCACATGTGCATGGACAAAAATATACCTGCCCTCTGCATCAGACTCAACTGCATGCGGTTCCCACCTAATAGAACGGTTAACAAGCAGGGACACTCCTCTTGAATGGGAAGTACCAAAAGAGTGACTAGCCCATTGGACCCAGGGTTTCTGTAATCTAGACGCCGTTTCGGCCGTGAGGTGGGTCTCTTGTAAGCCAAGCAAATGTGGGTTATATCTACGGACATGTGCAAACACGGACATCCTCTTACCCGGAGCTCCCAGACCCCGCACATTCCACGACATCAACATAAAGGCAGCCATTTCTCCTGTGTCATCCGGCTACAAACAAGGCTGTCTACCCTCCAGGGACCTCTGTGCAAACTCCTCCCCATCATGTTACATACATATATCTTGCCACCCACTAGCAATATCATACCATACAGTGCCCATACACAATAAAACAACATAAATGTGAACCAACCATGCCATAAACTAGCATTGAAAAACAATGTATAATGCCAAAAGACAGGTAATATCTCCTGTGTGGCTACGTAATCAGGGACCAGCATGTCACGAGGTGGAAAACAGAACACGCCGGTATCTGACCAACTCCCTTAGCACGATATGGTCGTGCTTGCAGCTATCATCATATGCATATAAACAGTGAAACAGCATAACTCACGCCAATATCATAATGTCAGCCCGATGCCTCGTTTGGGCAGCTAAGCACCACCTGTATGTACAGAATACGTCCCGGCCGACCCTTAAGGTCCCTTGGGTACAGCAAAGGTGGGTTGCTGAAGTGCTGCTTTGCGTCATGGCGGCGGCGGTGATCTTCGCCTCTTCCTTGCGACCCAGTCATCCGCCTCCTTGGGATCCGTAAAAAAGATTGATCTGTCGCCATCCACCACCCGCAGCCTGGCGGGGTACGCCATAGAATATGGTAAGTTCATGTCCCGAAGTCTCCTTTTCACAGCAACGAAGGTCGCCCTCCTCTTCTGCAGGTCAGCGGAAAAATCAGGGAACAAAGACACCTTGGCATTCTCGTGCATGACGGTCTGCTTTTTCCTGGCGTGGGTAAGGATCAAATCCCGGTCTTTCCAATTCAGCATGCGGGCCAGGAGCGGTCTAGGCGGGGCTCCCGGAGGCGGCGGACGCGCCGGTACCCTGTGGGCCCTCTCAACTGCATACGCCATAGAAAACGCCGCCTCAGGAAAGGTCGATTTAAACCAGGCCTCCAGAAATGCCGCAGGATCCTGCCCCTCCGTCCTCTCAGGCAGGCCCAGTATGCGCACGTTGTTCCGCCTGGCCCTGTTCTCCAGGTCGTCGCACTTTTGCTGCCATAAAGAGACTGAACCCTCCAGAGCTTGGATCTTGGCAGGTAGCGGGCGTGTGAGGTCCTCCAGCTCGGAGATTCTATCCTCCGTCCCCCTCACTCTGTCCCTCAGTTGCTGGACATCATGCCTGAGGAGGCCCACATCCACACGCACCTCCTCTATCTTAGTTGTGAGGGAGGTCTGGCACACCAATATCGCGGCCATTAGCTGGTCATGCGCCTCTTTTGGGGTAAGTTCCACCGCCTCTGGCTCGTCCGCAGCCGCCTGCAATGCCGCCTGACCTCGGGTGTGCTGAGATCGGGGCGTTCCGCTCGCCGCGGCGCCATGTTGGGTGTCCTGGCGCGCGAATTCTTTCAGCCGGTCCGCGGCGGCTTGCGCTTTGCTGGGGCCCATCACGGACTGTAAGAAGGATCCGAGCTGTCGCCTGCCGCTTCAGATGGAGTACAAAGCTGCTCTAGCACTCAGGATGGCTCAGGATGGTATACGGGAGCCGGAGCTCAGATTATGTGCGACCGCTCATGTCGGCCGTTAGCCACGCCCCGGAATGCACCTTTTTGATCGCTTGGTGTTGCACTTTAAATGATGTAAGGTGACAAATAAAAAATGTTTTTTTTTAGCAGTTTAAATTTTATTTTTTTGACAGTATTCATCTGAGGGGTTAGGTCATGTGATATGTTTATGTAAGCTTTTTGTAAAACTTTATTTTTAAACTTTTTTTTCACTTTATTTTTTGTCCCACTCTAGGACTTTAACTTTTGGGGGTCTGATCCCCTCTACAATGCTTTACAATACTTCTGTAATACACTTCAGCCTGCTTGCCTGTAAGATCCAAGGGGCTGGATCTCACAGGCTTTTACGGAAGGCAGCCACGATGCCATAAGGAAGGCATCAGGCTGCCTTCCCTGCTATCGGGTCCCGGTCACAGCAGCGCGGGGACCCGATGGCAGCTTCGATCCCCGCAAGGACATCGCACGTGCCGCGGTCAGTGCTGACCGCGGCACATCAAGGGTTAATGCACTGGCATCAGTGATTTCACCAATGCCACCGCATGCAGCAGGGGTCCGGCTATCAGTGACTGCTGGACCCCTGCCGCTGATCGGATGGGCGCATCTCCTACACCTGCCCGATCACCGCGCCGTATATGTACGGTGCTGGTCCTTAAGTCACGGACATCTGCGCCATAAATGTACGGCGCAGGTCGTTAAGGGGTTAAGAGATATTCCGTTTTGATCCATCATAATAGAAGTGTATGGCCAAGCATAACGGAACCCTCTTAAAGGCATTTCATTTTGCATTCCGTCACAAATTCAGTTTAATTCTGTTATAGTTCTAATTCAGTTTAATTCAGTTTAATTCAGTTTAATTCTAGTCAGGACACATCTCAGTGCCCTAAGGAATGATGGGACAGCAAATACACGACAAACCAGGAAGTAGTATTCATGCATGGGGGGTAACAGAAAACTGAAAATTAGATCAATTTGAAAAAGAAAACAATTCAAGGAGGAATTGGAGTAATTGATGAAAATAAACTTTAAAGTGAAAAGTAGTTTATGGCACAACCCCTTTAACGCTATATTACGTACATGTACAGTACGTCATAAGCATTAAAAGAAATCTGTCACCAGTGACCTCCCTTTCAAACTGTTGCTATAGACACATAGCTGTGGTTCACCTGATTAAGGGCTCATTCAGACGACTGTATCCGTTTTGCGGTCCGCAAATTGCATATCTGCAAAATACGGATACTGGCCGTGTGCGTTCCTCATTTTGAAGAACGGAACAGTCAGCCCTATGATAGAAATACCTATTCTTGTCCGTAATTACTTGTCCATGATTTGTCCTCATCTTTTGCAGCCACATTGAAATGAATTGACCCACATCTGTTCCGCAAAATTGCAAAACGGATGCGGACACAAATAGACATGTGAATGAGACCTAAAACATTGTTTATCTTTTACTGATCTGAAACTGTGTCCAGACCCTCCCTCGCTGCTTTGATTGACAGGGCCAGGCAGTGTCAAAGCAGGAAGGGGGGGGGACTGGTCACAGAAAGGAGTGGAGTTTGTGTGCAACAAGAGCAATTGTCACACCCTCATTACACCAAAGGCCTAATTTGCAGAAAAGGAAAAAGTATCATAACTCAGCTTTGGATCAACAAAAGGAAAACAGAGTATTAATCTGGTGAACCACAGTCATGTGTCTGTGCAAACAGTTGGATAGGGAGGTCACTGGTGATAGATTCCAGGTAAGTGGTTGTATGGAGCTGGATAACACACTGACCTTGCTCCATACATGGAAGATGTTAGCTGTAAAATACAGCTGACACCTGTTGACAGTGACCAGGATTATCAATGACCCTGATCTCTGTCATTTAACCCCTCAGGTGCTGTTGTTGTAATAATAATCTTTATTTATATAAAGCCAACATATTCCTTAGCGCTTTTGAATCTGGGGATTTATGTACAGTCATAGAAAACAAGTCAACAATTAAAACAAGAGGAATAAAAGGTCCAGCTTGCAAGTGCTTGCAATCTATGTGTATAGCAACCAGGACATCTGTGGGTTTAGAAAAAGGAAGGGGGCTCCTTCACCCCTGTGGCAAAATTGTGGGGCTCCGATTGACAGCCTTATGAAGGTTGCCAGGCCTGTCATAGCGAACTATGTGCTAAGCTGTGTCTGAGACATTTTCACAGGCATCCTGTCAAAATCCTGCAGGCTGTAATAGATCACATGTACAAGTCCCCTACGGGGACTAAAAATGACAGTAACAATTTTTTTTAAACACAAAAATATAAAAAAATCAAATCATCCCCTGAGGAGACCCTTAGGGCAAGACAGAAGTAAGCCTTCTCCTTTCCACTGTATATAGAGCTCAATTAGTGTTATGCAGTGAAACTATGACCTGCTATGCTGCTTCCTGCGATATCTGGCAGATCAGGGCTGCTGGGTCTTGGCATACCCTTATCAGCTGTGCATGTGTAAACTGCCGATATGCCAACTGAAACTGAAAAGTTATGCAAAAATATACACAATACATCAAATGACCAACGCAGAATAGTCAACCCATTTTAAAGGGAACCCAGACATAACTATTTTCACCCCTCTGGCCCCTCTAACATGAGCATCTGAGAATTTCATATTCTGATGCTCTCCCTTGTCCTGTGCTGGCAGTGTCCGCCTAGCAGTGTTGCCAGTGACGTCACTGGCATTGATGAGTGGGCTTTAGTTCTGCCCTAACCGTTTTACAGGCTAGGGCAGCTCTAAATCCTGGCCATCAGTGCCGATGACATCACCGGGCTCACTGCTAGGTGGAAGCCGCCGCCTAGCTTACCCTATGGAAAGCTCAGTACGTCACCAGATCTCTATAAAAAGCCTTTGCACTGCGCTTTTCAGCGCAGGGCAAAGGAAAGCATAAGAGCATGAAATACTCAGATGCTCATATCAGGGGGCTGCCTGGGTGAAAATGGGGATATGTCCGGGTTCAGCTCTGAACCCGGACAACCCCTTGAATCATTTATTTTTGTATTAATTTTTATATTTATAGACTAAAGAACAAAAATTTGTAAAAAATAAATTCATTTTTCCTTATATAAAACTAAAGAAGAAAAAAAATCTCTAAAAAACATTAATAAAGATCCCTATCTGTCATAAAAACATTGGCACCTAAATAGCAAAACCGGGATACACAGCAACCAAGTAACATGGGGGCATGCCCATTATACTAAATCACCCATAATGAAAATGCCTCCACATAGCTTATTATCAGCTAATCCAAGTTGGAAGTCTGACGAACTAATCCAAGTTGGAAGCTCCATTCCTCTACATGATCCTGTGCCAATCTTATTAATCAGCGGTCCCCAACTGCCGGGCCGTGGCCCAGGACCGGGCCCTGGAAGATGGTTTGCCGGGCCGCTGCGATCAGGGCAGTCTTTAACGCTGTACTAATGAAGCGCTTCCATTATGGAAGCACTTCATTAGTACAGAAGGACCAGGAAGCGGTGAAGGATCTGTACTCACCACTTCCTGGTCCTCGGCTCGGCTATCGGCTGTGCAGGGCTGTGCACAGCGTGAGGTCTCTCTGTGACCTCACACTGTGTGCCGCTATACACAGCCAGCCGACAGCAGAATGAAGAGGATTGCGGTAGGGACCAGGAGCAGGAGAGGTAAGTGTTTTTTTTATTTTATTTGCACAGGGTGATGGCTGACCTGGGGGACATGGGGCAGACATGAGGGGCTAATGGGGGCTTATGGCTGACATGAGGGGCTAATGGGGGCTTATGGCTGACATGAGGGGCTAATGGGGGTTTATGGCTGACATGAGGGGCTAATGGGGGGCTTATGGCTGACATTGGGGAGGTTTATGGATGACATTGGGGGCTGATAGATGGCTAAAGGTTTGGGGGTCTGATCTGAGGTCTGATTAACATTGGGGGTCTGATCTGAGGTGTAATGAAAAATATTTTTTTCTTATTGTTCTCCTCTAAAACTAGGTGCATCTTATAGGGCGAAAAATACGGTACAGTGCAGAAGAGACCAGTGCAGCAGAGACCAGTGCAGCAGAGACCATAGTCAGTTTATATAGTGTTATATATTTTAACCCCTTAAGGACTTAGGGCATACCGGTACGCCCTATTTCCCGAGTCCTTAAGGACTCAGGGCGTACCGGTATGTCCTAAGTTTAAATAGAGATTCCGGAGCCGCGGGGGTTAATCTGAACAGGATGCCGGCTGAAATCATTCAGCCGGCATCCTGTCACAACGCCAAGGGGGGGTCATGTGACCCCCCAGTGTTGGCGATCGCAGCAAACCGCAGGTCAATTCAGACCTGCGGTTTGCTGCGCTTTTTGCAGTTTCTGATCCCCACGGTCCCTGACAAGATTCGCAAAGATTTGTTTCTAAACTTCTAAGCCTTGTAACATCCCCAAAAAATAAAATATTATTCCCAAAATAATTAAAACATGAAGTAGACATATGGGGAATGTAAAGTCATCACAATTTTTGTGGGTATTACTATGTATTACAGAAGTAGAGAAACTGAAACTTAGAAATTTGCCAATTTTCCAAAATTTTGGGTAAATTAGGTATTTTTTATGCAAAAAAATTAATTTTTTTTACTTCATTTTACCAGTGTCATGAAGTACAATATGTGACGAAAAAACATTCTCAGAATGGCCTGGATAAGTCAAAGTGTTTTAAAGTTATGAGCACTTAAAGTGACACTGGTCAGATTTGCAAAAAATGGCCAAGTCCTTAAGGTGAAATAGGGCTGAGTCCTTAAGGGGTTAATATGCACCTTGTGTTTTGTTATGCGCGTGAATCAGTCAGCCCCGTCCACCCCCTAAGCCCCGCCCCAGAACCCCCACCCGGTCCCTGGGAAAATTGTCTTGCATGAAACCGGTCCTTGGTGCAAAAAAGGTTGGGGACCACTGTTATTAATGATCCATAGGTATAAACTGCCTACAAAACATATAACCAAAAATAAATAAAACAAAAAAAGAGTTAAAATCAGGAATTATACATAAAAACAAATGGACCCCCAACGGACCAAGGAAAAGGTCCCAAGTCATAGATATGGTGAGAACAATATCTCCTCATTTAACCCACCCCGAGCCACACAGTCTAATTCATAATTCCATCTTACCTTTTTCTGGGCCAGCATTTATTTATTTTTTCAGACTTCCAACTTGGATTAGTTGGGTCTATCTGGAAATGCAATAGTTTTACGAAAAACTGACATCTTGCGACATTTTGTGACACATGAGATATAATATGCTTATACTTTATAGGTACTTTATTTATTCAAATTTTTTACACAGTTTTTAGAAACTAGATGTATATGAATAAAATTATGCACTTCACACCCTTGTTTGGCACTGAGCACTTTATGTCTTTTCACCTTCACTTTTTTACTCTTTACTCATGTTTTAGATTTTATGCTAAAATTAATGGGATTTAAAAAATCATGGTATACAGTATGTTATTTTTACTAGTTTTTAATGAATAGTCTGCTGTGTTGGAGTTTAATATTTATCACTGATCATGTTTTTATGCAAAATGTCACATGAGTCAATTTTGGATGAATTAATGGCATTTTCGTCATATTTATATCTATATGTACACATTTTTCTGTTTTAACCTGCTTTACACATATGTTTGTTATTATAATATTTAAATTCATGGGTGAATATGTTGGTAAAGAGTGTCATTTGCATTCCATGCATGGAATGCTCAAGTCTACAATTCCACTAACGTTTGGTGCGGATCCGTCATGGATCTGCACAAACGCATCCGTTCAGATAATACAACCGCATGCATCAGTTCAGAACAGATCCGTTTGTGTTATCTTTAACATTGCCAAAACGGATCCGTCTTGAACACCACTGAAAGTCAATGGGAGATGGATCCGTTTTCTATTGTGCCATATTGTGTCAGTGAGAACGGATCCGTCCCCATTGACTTACATTGTGTGCCAGGACGGATCCGTTTGGTTCAGTTTCGTCAGACGGACACCAAAACGCTGAAAGCAGAGTTTTAGTGTCCGCCTCCAAAGCAGAATGGAGGCGGAACGGAGCCAAACTGATGCATTCTGAGCGGATCCTTATCCATCTATAATGCATTAAGGGCAAAACTGATCCGTTTTGGACCGCTTGTGAGATCCCAATGGTGTTCATGACGGATCTGTCATGGCTATATAAGACATAATACAACCGGATCCGTTCACGACAGATGCATGCGGTTGTATTATTGTTTGACGGATCCCCAAAAAACGCTAGTGTGAAGGTAGCCTAATCTAACAGACTTTTCTTGGTGTAGTGGTAAATTTGTTGCCTGCCATGCAGAAGGTCTAGGGTTTAATTCCTAACAGCAGACCTGCAGAATAACTTACGGTACACAGTAGAGGGTAAGGCAGAAAAATGTAACCTCCACTTTCCACTGTTTCCTTTACGGCCAAAGAAAAGTTGAAAAGTAAAAGTTACATCTTTCTGCAAATTTAATGTTACTAGAAAAGTAGTGGCGCAAGAATTATCACAATAAATGCACTTTGCCTGTATGGGGCCCTGAAATTCCTGATGGTAGCCCTGCTGACAGGAGATCATAAAACGGAGAAGAGCCAAGGGAATGTGATGATGTTATCACTCAGGCTTCTACGCTGTGAAGAAGACCAAGTTGCCAATGTTGTAGCCCAATATGATACAACGTTTTACACACACTTCTTTGTCTTGAAAGAGACATTGAGAGGTCTGGGGCAAAAAACTGATAAATGTCAAAAAAGATATTAAGCACTACACAACAGATTCTTGTGCAAATGTGAGATTTCTTTTTCTGGCTGGGTCCCATGAATGTGGAAAATATGAACCATATTGAGGCTATGCAATATTTCAGTATAATTTTGTATTTCCTTTTGTGCCACTAGTCAGCCTTACATTTGTGGAAAAAAGCCATTTACCATTTTTTCTACTTTCTGTTCTCTTGTCAATATTATTCTCCAGCTTGTATCAGATAAATATATCCTGACCACATGACTTTTCTCATGCTATCAAGTTACTCAAACCCCTACAGAGCCTATAGGATGTGGAGTCCATCTTCTTAAACGTCTCACAGTTCACTATCATTGTGCTGGAAAGATAAAAGTTGTAATAGGAGCCATTTGGCAGATGTTTTCGCTTGTGCTTTTCCCAAGAATCTTCCATAACGTTTCCACATGTTTAGATAGAGGGAGGGTGAAAATACTTAAAAAATAATCAGGAGAAAAGAGACACACCACAGGATACTGAAAATGTACACTACAGTATCTATCATGCTGAGACTCACTATGGTAATATAAAGAAAAAGTGTACCACTACACAGGTGGAATGGTAAATACGGTGCTGTAAAATATATTTCCTTTAATTTCCTTAAATCAACTTTTCTAAATCTTTTGATAGGTGAGGGTCTGAGTGCTCAGACTCCCACGTTCACTAAAACAAGGGGAGAGAAGCGTGCACATAATGTGCTCTCTCTTCTCACTGCTGAAGATGGAATCAAGATGGGCCCATAGACTTCGATATGCATGTGCTTCTCTCCCCTTGTTCTAGACGTCGGCGGGGGTCTCAGCATATGGACCCCTACCGATCAAAGCATTTGATCTCTATGACATAGCAAACCTTTTTTTTTTAAGTAAGTGACTCTTTAATGACCTGTTTGGAACCTTTTTCCTTTTTTCATCCTCATTCAAAGTGCCATTAGGTAGCAGTATGTGGGTTTACTTTTTGTAGAAATAATTGCATTTTCATTGGCACTAATTAGGGCTACATAACATTTGCTGTTTACCTTTTATAATTTTTTTTTGGAGGGGCAAGGTATTTCAAAAACCCTAGCAATTCAACCATTGCAGCTTTTTGCTCATTACTACAGATGAGTGAATTCCTTGAAATTCATTTTGGGTCTGATTCTAAAAAAATATGAATTAATTCGACCTTAATCAAAACAGCTCCAACTGATGTGAAAATTGGTGTATGATACTGAACTTGCAGGATGACAGGCCGAACTGGATGGACAAATGTCTTTTTTCGGCCTTAAGGACTATGTTACTATGAGGTGTCCTAGGACTTTTAATTTTTGTTCTCTATCTATTTTTTTCAATTCTTTCTATTTTTTCCCCCTTTTATCGTAAAGAAAGCAATAGTAAATAATGTCAAAGTGACAATGACATATATAGCTATAGGTAAACATATGGTTTACGGTGTTAACAAGTAATTTATTTAAAAACACTGCACTTGTCAGATTTGTTATGCTTTATAAAATTAAAAACATTCTAAAAACTGTCCATTATTGAGGGCAGATGCTTGCCCATGTTTATACACAAACACACTGTAGTACCGAAAGAAGCAGTGGCTTGTTCTGAACAAGTGACCAAAAATGATCCTTTTTTTGGGAGCAGCAGTACAGTATGGAACATGATGGACAGGAGATGTGTAGCTTTGAATGGGTAACCTGACAGATAAGGCAGGAAATGCGTGGAAGTGTAGGGGTGGCAGTAGTGGCAAGGTATTAGATGTGCAGCCCTGCAGTGGTAGTAATGATGGCAGTAGGGGAAGCAGCAGTTGTGGCAGCAGCAATACAGTAGGGAACGTGATGGACGGACAGACAGTGGCAATAGCATGATTAGGCCGGTGAAAAAAAGTGTTGGCTATAGCAGATCTCTTTATTGGCATCAGCTGGAGGTGTGTGAAAATCCTCACTGATCTATGCCTCAATAATTTTCACAAAAGTCATGTTTTGTACACTTGTTCAGGACAATTGTGTCCACTTCGGTGTGCTAAGGCCACCTGCTGTACTGAATACCCTCTATGGCAGTACAGTTGTGAGTTTTGAAACTGACATAATTTGGTTTTTCACAAAGTCTGCTGCTTCATTGTTTTTAGATAATTTTGTCAGATGTTTTTATGGTATACTGAAGTACAATTGTGAGCATTGCATAAGTTTTGTTTAACTTTTATTGACAAATTGTCACGGCTGAGGATGGGGAAAATCCTCAGCCATGCAATGCCAAAAGATGTTGGTCGCTGCAAGGCCAGGACAGAAATCAGGGAGCAGGTCACCTCCTATCATATCCCTAATTCTAACCCTGTCTCCTAGCCGTATGAGCCGACCCTGATGGTAGGAGGGCTCATACTCCGTAACCTAAGATTCCTACTAGCCCTGGACTAGGAGCATGGTAAGACTATTCGTTCCTCCTAGATACGGACGAACAGGAGTCTCACTGGCCAAGCTACAAGGAAAGGGGGACATAAACAACTTATGGCAATGGCAGGTAAATGCAACAAGTACAACACCTACCTGCCACAGACAACAAAGCCTGGAACCCATGCAGAAGCGCTGCTGTCCACAAGAACACAAACGGACACAGCACACACCACACATCACACAGGCCCAGGACCATAAGCTGCAATAAACAAGCATACCAAAGACACACCTTCATAACATCATGTCTAACATAAACTTATGACCACAAGGGTGGCTCTCAGTGGCAGATGGTATATAACCAGGAGGATGACTCCAGCTAACCATGGCTGAAGTACCCCTCAGACTACTGATCTTAACTGAGGCTAAATTGCCCATGTAGCCACACCCACACACACACACACCCAGTGTTCACACAAAGAAGGTAGTTAACCCTTGCTAAACCAGGCAAGGGAAGACAGCAAATTAAAGGGGAAGTGTACTCATACGTAAATCTCGTGCACACCAAAACAACAAAAGTGCACAGATACAAAGACAGGTTGCCTGGTGCAACCGCATGCACATTGCAGCAAGCTGCCTAGCACCAGCTCAGGCTGCTATACTGCGACATACAAAATAACAACATGTTGCCAGCGGCAACCACAAGTGAAGCAACATACTAGCGACCCTCACCTGTGGTTGAACAACAAAACCAGACCGCAGGCAACAGCCTGCGGTTCAGGAGTCACGACCATGACCATGGTCGTGACACAAATACATTAAGTTTGTGCAGACTCAGTAATTACAGTGTTAACCCTTCTTTTTCAAGACTTCGCCCTGCCATCCTGGATATAAGATTCTGGGTGAAATCCTGACTAATGGCAACCCATTAGTGCTTGGAGTTTATCACAATTTCTGTGTTTTTGTTTGTCTACCAGCGATTGACCACAGATTCTTAATGGGATTGAGATCTGGGGAGTTTCCAGGACATGGACCCAACATTTTATTGTTTTGTTTACCAAGCCACTTAGTTATCACTTTTGCCTTGTGAAATGGTGCTTCATCATGCTGGAAAAAAAGCATTGTTCAGTACCAAATTGCTCCTGGATCGTTGGGAGAAGTTGTTCTTGGAGGATTGATTTGATACTATTTTTTATTCATGGCCCACTCCCTTAGATTAGAAGCAACTCCACACATGAATGGTCTCAGGATGCTTTACTGTTGGCCTGACAGAAGACTCAGGGTAGCACTCACATTTTCTTCTCCAGAAAATCATTTTTCCAGATGTCCCATACAGTCTGAAGGGGCCTTCATCAGAAAAAAATAACTTTACCCCAGTCCTGTGCAATCTAGTCTTTGTACCTCCTTGTGTTTCCTGTAGAATGTCAGTCTGTCCTTCATGTTTTCCTTAGTAAGAAGTGGCTTATTTGCTGCCCTTCTTGACACCAGGCTATCCTCCAAAAGCTTTTGCCTCACACTGGTTTGCTGTCATTCCTGAGTAAGCTCTGTATGGCTATTAAACCAATTCTCTAGCTGAATCCGCTTTAGGAGACGTCCCTGGCACTTGTTGGACTTTCTTTGGCACCCTTCAGCCTTCCTTAAGCAATTGGACCTCTCTTCTTGAAGTTCTTGATGATCCAATAAATGGTTCATTTAGGTGCAAACTTACAAACAGCAATGTCCTTGCTTGTTAAAGAGGATGTTTTACCGGTCTGGACATGATCATATAACTAGCGGGTTGTGTAGGGCATACTGACGGCATGTTATATCGCTTGCTATTTTCTCTATGCGCTGCTCCCTTCGCCCGCTGTGCCCCCCATATTGGTTTTCCCCCTGGTATGTAAATTCATACCATCGGTACAGGCTTACTTTTGCATATAGAAAAAGAGTAAGTTCTTGTCCTGGTGCATACATGTGAGGATGCAGTCTGAGGAGCTCTATCCAGCTGGCCTACACATTTTCCAGAAAGAAAGATGAGTAGAGTCCTTTACTAATCCAGAGGTGGTTGAGCTTTTTCGTCAACTCCCTAGAGCATAGATCAGAGGGGATGTCGGAGATAGCTTCAGTTTAGTCAACCACTTGTTGAGAATTAGGACCCAGAAGCAGAAGCACCATAATTAACACCAGGATTTTTCCAAAATAGATAAGTGGTTTTGGCTTTTGCTCTCTTTGGTGTGGAGAATTGCTACACGTATGGTGTACTGTTGAGGATGAATTTTTGCCATAAGCAGAGTGTGTGGCAACAGTACAGGGGACAGTTAGTCTATCCTTGTGAAGTACAGAGGCTTCACATCATCATGTATGAAAAAAAAGGAGTCAGAGGCAGATTGCTCCGATTAATGCTTTCTATATACATTCAATAGCTGTCGGACAAACAATAGTTCTCCTGACTCCCTCCCGGCATCCCCATACACTTACACAGGTCTGATTTGGGGGTCTTAATCTGATGTTTGATATGGAGTCTGATCAGAGGTCTGATCTGAGATTTGATATCGGGGTCTGATCTGAGGTTTGATATGGTGATCTAATCTAAGGTCTGATGAAGATTGGGGGTCTGTTCTGAAGTCTGATGGTGCGTCTTATTATCAAGTGACTCTTATAAAGTGAAAAATATGTTAATTTTTACAATAGTTTTTGAAGGCAAACGGAAAAACCTGCAAATTAGCCTTTTTTTTCGCATCATGTGAAATAAATAATAAATTATCTATATTTCACTACAGGCCATTACAATTGCGGTGGTACCAAATATGCATATTTTTTTATGGTGAAACATTTTTAAATGAAATCATTGGAAATAAAAAGTGGGGGTACCTGTTTGGGTATTTTCTTAGCAAAAATCTGATTTGGGCCCCTATGCCCTGTTCCTAGCCCCTCCCACTACCCACACATGGTTCCTCCCACTACTTACATTGGCTGCTCCCTGGCCATGACCCCTTTTCACCCAGAAACAAAGAAATAAAATGTACCATAAATAACCTAATCAAACAGGGATAACAAATAAAATACATGTAGCAGCATAGAATGCCAGCTATTAGCAGAGCAAGTGCAGGGCAGCAGCTCACATGAGGAATTGCCTTCCTGTCTCTGTGCCCATGTATGCCGGGCTTTAGAAGGTACATTTTAAAGGTTAGTCAATACCTAACTGGTCAAATTTAGTAACAAATGCTGTCACTGGGATACTCAAAAATATCAATATCAACCTCACTGAATGAGTACTACACGTCCCGTAAATTTTAAAAATGTATAATCTTTATTCAACAAATCACAATATAAACATGATTCCACATCTATTACATATAATAATGTGACTAAGCCTTATAGTGGATGTATCCAATGATGCTACACCTATTCTATATGAAATATACCTGATACAAGGAGAAAATTGTCAGTGGTGAATGCCATAATAGGAAATGGGGGCTCTATAAATCATTCTTACATGGGGCACAGTGAGAAACTCTCATTGTGCAGTGACCCAGTATGAAGTTGGATTCTATCCCTATTCCTAATAGGCAGTCAGAATAATACAATAAAGTAATGAATATTCCCAAACAACAAACCAAAGACAAATTAATTTCGTACCAGTAAGGGTCAGGATGGGTGTATGGTCTCCCCGACGTACGTTTCGCCGTTCTGCGTTCTCAGGAGGAGTAATTAGATGGGGCTAGATGATCGGTATTTAACAAGAAGTCTTATCCAATGGATGGAGTCAATTGTGGTCACATGTGCAATGTGAATGATGACGGCCAATGTAGGCGCATGACTCATCCGAGCCGGCCGCATTGAATCCACTTCCGCCCGTCTCCCAGACGCCGGGAGTCAGACGCCGGCAAGGGCAGTCACGTGTCGCGCACGGCACTGACTGACGTCACCGACGCTGGATCTCCTTGGAGACAGAGGGAAGCCTGCTGACCGTCAGTTCGTCATGCGCACTAAGCCGATCTCATCACTTGCAATGCTAGCATTTGCTTTTGAACAAAAGAACCGTAGGAGAATAGGGGACAATATTCTGATTAGAGAATGTGTTAGTATTTTAAGGGAAGTGTTTAAAACTAACCTCTATCGGCATGAGGGAAACATGAATTTAAGTAATTTTATAAAACGATACTGAATAGTGGTCATTATATAAATATAAATTAGCTAATAAATAACAACATCACAGAATGAACATCTATATTAATAATAAATGTTATATCAAGTATATGTATACATGATTAATAAATGGCAGTGCTGAGCAGTGGAAATAAATTACTATACAGTGAAAAATAGCGCTACTAAAATACTACATATGATACAAATAAAGTGCATTATAAATACATAAAGTCGTGCATAATTGACTCATTTAATATCCGCCAATTGATAGAGGATTTAATATCAAGTGCTAAGGTGCATATTAACGTATAATCACATATTAACATATTTCTCATTAGTGAACCCTATGTGCAAATATAATTAAACATTAAGATCAAAACACTAGCAGCATATGACATAAATTACTATTAAGACATAATGGATAGTGGCAATTTCATGAAAAAACTTTTTTTTTTTTTTAAATAATAGACAATTCTCTACTCATACTGCAAAGTATTCTTGGCCTATTATTCCCTCTGCAATCCCAAAAATTTCAAATATAACATTTTGATTCAGATGATGAAGGCCTCCCCTAAAAACAGCGCTTCTTGGAGATGATATACACTTCTCCGCCTTAGACTCCTAAATATCAAAATTTTCTTAGGTAATACATAATTTTAACAGTAGTTCATATAAACTTTCAATATTGTTTTGATCGGTTGTTGACTTATTTTCTGTTTTCATACATCATCATTATTATAGGTATTTTCCATTTAGGAGTCTAAGGCGGAGAAGCGTATATCTTTATAAACTGTACCAGTGCCACGATAGCCCCCCCTAAGAATAGTACCAGTGCCACCATAGTAACCTTTATGAACTACACTTGTGGCACCATAGGCCCCATTATGAATTACACCAGTGCCACCATAGCTCCCTTTTGAACGGTACCAGTGCCACCATTGCCAGAACCATACCAGTGCCACCATAGCCCCACTTTTAAACTGTACCAGTGCCACCATAGCACACTTGTGAATCAATGCCACCATAGCCCCCCTTTGTACACTGTCCCAATAACAGTAAATCGCACAGCCAGGACAGAAGTCTGATATTTATAGTGGGGATCGGGACCCAGCTTTCCCTTATGGGCAAGCTGAGGGAACCGATCACTGCATCGGAGGCTTTCTCCCTGCTCTCTTACATGAGAGGAGGGAGAAAGTTTACTGCTGGCAGCTCCGCTTGTCACGGTCTCTGATCATTGCCCCGAGCCCTCAGCTACCTCCGGTAGCTGCGGGTACGGAGCTCCAGCGCTTGATTTAAGCACTAACTTGGGCTGAAGAGCCACCGTAAAAAGGCGGCGCTCCATCCCAAGAACCCTTAGTGACCGCCGTAAAAACACGTATGGGTTGTCACTAAGGGGTTAAATAAAAAAAAATATGTACACATTAAATAAAAATAAATACACATAATAGTTATCCACACGACCATAATAACCTGCAGAATTTAATTATCAGGTTATTTTGTGTGAAACTTAAGAGAGTGAAGAACAAAAAAATGTTGCTGGTCATTAAGGCTTTTTTAGGTCTGGTCATTAAGGGGTTGATTTTTGGACCAGGTAGATTTAATGACTACATATTTTTCATTTCATAGACTATCCAAGTGATTTTCATGTAATTTTTCCTTGCATATAGGACTTTATTCTAAAATAAATAAAAATAGCCTAAACTGCTGAGTATAAAATAGGCAAACCAAAATTGTAACCTTACCCTTTTTTCCACTTTGTGCCCTTATAAATAAGCACAAGGGACTAGGGCTATGGTGGATTTTTAATTCTTCTTTTTATATTCTATTATATGAAATATTCTATTTTGTTTTGCAATACTCCCCTAAAATAGTGTAATAGGTCTTTCTGAAACATTATTGCAAGTATAACTTTGTAGGTGTATTAAGCATTATACTTTTCCTCTGTAACAGACACTGCAGCTCCAGTTAAAGGGTACAATTGTCCTGCTGGGTGACAGTCTTGGACTTACAGCAGCTTGTGTTTCAGTGGAAAATTCCAGTGATCAAATGTTGTCCATGCAGAGGTAAATCCAGACCAGAAAGACCTTAAAAGACTTTTAGTGGTCTGCAAGTAATAACTGCTCCAACTCTATACTTACCATATCAGTCTTTCACATCAGTTTTGAGGAATGCTTTTAAACTTTGTGCACAAAATGCTTATTTCAGGTCTTTCCACAACATCTCCACTGGGTTCAAGTCAGGACTTTGATAAAGTCAGTGCAAAGCTTTTATTCTGTTTCTGCAGTGCCCCAGAATAGAGTAACTGCAAAAGGGTAACTTGCTGTGAAGTTGTTAAATGAATGTTCTGATTTGCTGAGTTTTTATACCCAATAGTACTGTATGGATGTCAGGGTTAACACCTTGACTCACCCCCCTTAGATTGCCAGGAGATGGACCTGGGTCCTTACCCTGCTTCGAAAGATGGTTGTTTTGTTCTATCTGAGGAAGAGAGAGGATCTGCATGTGCTTACACCTCAGAACAAGAATACACTCAGACATCATCACCTCTAAGGTTTCTACAGCTAAAAAACAAATGCTGCATTTGGCTCCAGAAAGGGAAGAAGTTAGAAGGTCCAGAATCTACAAGGCCGTGCATTGGAGTCAGTAAGCAAGGTATCCTACTAGTTTATGTCAGAAAGCGAGACCTTACTGTGCTAAGAGGGAATATTGCTAACATACCCTTCCACACTTTGAGACGGTTTGGCCAGCCGTATAATACTTCTGTGCCCCTCAGCCAGGGAATTACAGAAACATCTACTAAGAACCTCATTGCTAGCCTTACATTCTGCAGAGAGAGACTTTTAGAGAAACAGAGAGTAGGAGTACCATAACACCCATCATTGTTGCTATCCATACATTGGGGAAGATTTGCACTGTGAACTGCTGATACTGGTGGATGTACTACTACTCCTATTCTGCACTTTAGTAAAGACAAACACATTAATTTACTATCACTGGCCTGATTACTGACTCCTCAACCATCCGCTGGCCACTTCATCCACACTCCTGCCCAGGGGTCAAGTCCTGGGAAAAAAAGTGTGGGAACTCACCCAAGATCCACTGCAACCCCCCCCCCTCCAAAAAATAAAAAAGCACAGAAAATCTAGCATGCTGTAATTTGTGTCGCTGCGGACTAAAAAATAAATTAAAAAAATAGCACTTTTAGAAAAGTTTGTCCTGGGATTCGATCTCATGACCTCTACACAGCAGAAGCAAGGCATATGCCCTCACAGCTATGAAAGCTGTCTAGCTTGCTACTTAAAAAAAAAAAAATATAAGACTTCTACTGTAGGTAACTTTGCCCACTGTGTATGGATGTAGCAGAGCTGGGTGTGTTGGGGCAGCTGTCATGTGTATGGTTGTACACTAGGTATCAGTACACAAGGTATCAGTAGAAGTATCAGAAAAAGAAAAAAAAACACTTTTAGAAAAGTTTGTCCTGGGATTCGAACTCATGACCTCTACACATTACAGGCAAGGCATTTACCCTCACAGCCATAAAAGCTGTTGAGGTAGTTGCTTAAAAAAAAAAAAATAAGACTTCTACTTATACCTAGTGTACTGATACCTAGTGTACAACCATACACATGACAGCTGCCCCAACACACCCAGCTCTGCTACATCCATACACAGTGGGCAGCTGTCATGTGTATGGTTGTACACTTGGTATCAGTAAACTAGGTATCAGTAGAAGTCTTATAAAAAAAAAAAACACTTTTAGAAAAGTTTGTCCTGGGATTCGAACTCATGACCTCTACACATTACAGGCAAGGCATTTACCCTCACAGCCATAAAAGCTGTTGAGGTAGTTGCTTAAAAAAAAAAAAACTAAGACTTCTACTTATACCTAGTGTACTGATACCTAGTGTACAACCATACACATGACAGCTGCCCCAACACACCCAGCCCTGCTACATCCATACACAGTGGGCAGCTGTCATGTGTATGGTTGTACACTTGGTATCAGTAAACTAGGTATCAGTAAAAGTCTTATAAAAAAAAAAAAAACACTTTTAGAAAAGTTTATCCTGGGATTCGAACTCATGACCTCTACACATCAGAGGCAAGGCATTTACCCTCACAGCCATAAAAGCTGTCAAGGTAGCTGCTTAAAAAAAAAAATATAAGACTTCTACTTATACCTAGTGTACTGATACCTAGTGTACAACCATACACATGACAGCTGCCCCAACACACCCAGCTCTGCTACATCCATACACAGTGGGCAGCTGTCATGTGTATGGTTGTACACTAGATATCAGTACACTAGGTATAATTAGAAGTCTTATATTTTTTTTTTTAAACAACTACCTAGATGGCTTTCATGGCTGTGAGGGTAAATGCCTTCCTCTGATGTGTAGAGGTTGTGAGTTCAAATCCCAGGACAAACTTTTCTAAAAGACATTCTAAATGATCTCGTAGTGAAGGAGATGATGTCATTAGGGGGCGGGGCGCCATGAGAGGAGTCGCAGGCAGCGGCACCGCACAGACAGCTTCCTCTCAACTGAAGCCGCCCCTCCTCCCTTAACCTGCCCTGCACAGTGCGCTCCGTCTCCCCCTGTGAATCTGATTCAGCCGTGTTCTCCTGGCTTGAGGCTGAAAGGGAACGGCGTTCCTGCCATGAAAAAAGTGCAGGAACGCCGTTCCCATGCGTTCCCCCTCCACTCGACCCCTGCTCCTGCCTCACACACTGCCAAAACACCTAACGACGAGGGCCTCCCAATCACCACTAGGCAGGAGCTCCAACATCAAAGTGTGCCCAGAGGGAAGAAATGGTGCACCTTCTGTCCCTGCATGACCCCAGGAAGCGTCAGTGCAAGGCTTGCCACTGTGATCCATGTAAACAGCTACCATGGCCACCCCATCCTTAACTTGCTCCTACTGGACTTGCTGCATTTTTCCTCATTCTTATTTACAGAGGTATTCCAACAAAACGTAGTGTATAATACATGTATGATGGGAGAGTCCCACCTCGTGTAGTTAGGAGGTCATTAAAAGCATTTATGCCATAACCACATGCTATGCAATAAATTATATATGTATATATCTAATGACTTTATAAGTAATGTACTCAGCGGTATAGCAAGTAACCACAAGGATCAATAGCTATATATGAAATTGGCTCCACTGAGCTATCATAATGAGCAGCAAACGCAACAAATATTTAAAGGTGTTTTCCAGTACTTTCATATTGATGGCCTATCCTCAAGAAGTCAGCGCAGTGACTACAGAGATTTGTCTCTTATGTAATGGATACTAACGTGAACGGGAACAGTGCTGCAGTAACCAGCTTTGTCTACTAAACAGTGGACAGAACTAAGTGGTTCTTGCACTGGAGCTAGTGCAGAATAGCAGATCAGTGGGGATGTCTGACCCCAGTGGCGTACCAAGGGGGGGGCGGGGCCGCCCCGGGTGCCACTCACAAGGGGGGTGCCATACGGCCGCTGGGCCGCCTGTCTTTAAAAAAAAAAAATTATATTTTTTATTCTTCAGGACCGCACCGCCGATCGCCACAGGCGGCACGGCCCTGGATGTAATTGCGGCCGGGCTGTGTGCTGTGGGGCAGGGGAGGGAGAGGCGTGTCCCACCCCTGTTCTTCTGATAGGCCGCAGGCACTAATGCCTGCAGCCTATCAGAGGCCGGCTCAGGCAGCGCGATGATGTCATTATCATCGCGACGCCTGAGCCCGGCAGCACACAGCAGGGACACAGGCCGGAAAAGGCTTGCATCGCTGCTGAGCTGATGGAGGCAAGTATTATTTTTATTTATTTTTTCCTCTTTGCGGGGGGGGGGGCCTGGCACTATAGGGGGGGGGGATATGGCACTATGGGGGGGGGGAGCTGGCACTATGGGGGGGGAGCTGGCACTATGGGGGAACTAGCACTATGGAGGGGCACTATGGGGGAACTAGCACTATGGGGGGGGCACTATAGGGGGAGCTGGCACTATAGAGGGAGCTAGCACTATAGGGGGGGCTGGCACTATAGGGGGGGCTGGCACTATTGGGGGGAGATCTGGCACTGGGGGGAGATCTGGCACTGGGGGGAGATCTGGCACTATGGGGGGAGATCTGGCACTATGGGGCAGCTGGCACTATAGGGGGAGCTGACACTATAGAGGGAGCTGGCACTATAGGGGGGCTGGCACTATAGAGGGGGCTGGCACTATGGGGGGGAGCTGTCAAGGAACCATGAACCAGACGTACAACAGAGATAAATGGAAATAAGAAGGCTTTATTGAAAATCAAGCCGTAAGCAAAAGTCCAAACGGATGGCTAAACCGAAGCAGGGTCTTGCGTAGACAGAGGTCAGGAACCAGGAGGGTAGTCAGACGAAGCCTGGATCAGGAACCGGCAGGGTAGTCAGACGAAGCCAGGATCAGGAACCAACGGGGTAGTCAGACGAAGCCAGGATCAGGAACCAACGGGGTAGTCAGACGAGGCCAGGATCAGGAACCAGAAGCAGCAGCAGTCTTAGAAGCATGTGAACACAGGAGGACCAAGCAAGGAACTGAAGCCACAGACCTCCTATATATATGAGCTAGGCATCCAGCTCCTCCCAGTGGGAAGGAGAAGCCGCAGGGTGGGAGGCTACAAGAAACCCAGAAACCAAGATGGCCGCCAGCACATGTCAAACGAATGAGAACAGCAAGAAGGTAAGACCATGACAGTACCTCCCCCTCAAGGGCCCCTCCTCCGCGGAGTAAAGAACGGTTTCTGAGGGAAGCGTGCGTGGAAGGCTCGGAGCAAGGCAGGAGCATGGACATCTGCGGAGGGAACCCAGGAACGCTCCTCTGGACCATAACCACGCCAATGGACCAAAAACTGCACCCGACCGCGGACCAGGCGTGAGTCCAGGATATTGCTCACCTCATATTCCTCACGATTGCCCACTTGGACCGGACGAGGCCGAGGAACCGAGGAAGTGAAACGATTACACACCAGTGGCTTCAACAGGGAGACATGAAACACGTTGGAGATCCGCATGCCAGGAGGAAGCGCAAGGGCATAGGCTACCGGGTTTACCCTGCGAAGCACTCGGAAGGGACCAACAAAGCGAGGCGCCAGCTTGGGAGTGGGCACTCGAAGGTTGAGGTTGCGGGTGGACAACCATACGCGGTCTCCGACCTGGTAGGAAGGAGCGGGCGCTCGTCTGCGATCAGCCTGGAGTCTCTGGCGCTGCGCAGAGACCTCAAGGGACCTCTGGATCTGTACCCAAGAAGCACGTAGGACGGAAAGGTGATCCTCCACAGCCGGAATATCCTGGGGAGAGAATACCTCCGGTAACACGGCAGGTTGGAACCCATAATTGGCCATGAAGGGAGACGTCCCAGAGGAAGAGTTCACCGCCGTGTTCCTGGCAAACTCAGCCCAAGGCAGGAGGTCAACCCAATTGTCTTGGTGATCGGAGACATAGCAACGAAGGAATTGCTCCAAGGCCTGATTGGATCGTTCTGCGGCCCCATTGGACTGAGGGTGGTAGGCCGAGGAGAAAGAGAGATGAATCCCCAACTGGGAGCAAAAGGCGCGCCAGAACCTGGACACAAACTGACTCCCCCGATCCGACACAATCTCCTTGGGCAAACCGTGCAACCGGAAGACCTCCCTGGCAAAAATCGAGGCCAACTCTTGTGCAGAGGGTAACTTCTTGAGAGGAACACAGTGGCATTTTGGAAAACTGATCCACAATCATGAGAATGACCGTATGGCCTCGGGATGCAGGGAGGTCCACAATGAAATCCATCCCCAGGTGTGACCATGGACGCTCCCCGGTGGCTATGGGTTGCAAAAGGCCCAACGGAAGGTGCCGAGGGGACTTACTCTGGGCACAAACGGAGCATGCCGCTACATATGCGGCGATGTCGGAACGTAGAGAAGGCCACCAGAACAGACGTGAAACAGCCCAGGACAGCTGATTCTTTCCAGGATGCCCCGCGGCCTTGGAGTTATGGTAGGTTCGCAACAACCGAGTGCGCAACTCCTCAGGCACAAAACATCTGCCGTTGGGTCTCCCAGAGGGAGCACCAGATTGAGCCGCCAAAATCTGCTCACCCAGGGGAGAGGTCAGGCTGGTGCGAATAGCGGCCAGGATCTGATTCGGAGGTATGACCGAAGTCGGAATCGACTCCTCCCCGGACAGCTCGGAGTACTGCCGTGATAAGGCATCCGCTCTGATGTTCTTGGAACCGGGTAGGTAGGAGACCACGTAATTAAAACGTGACAAGAACAGAGCCCATCTGGCCTGACGTGGTGTCAATCTCTTGGCCTCAGAGAGGTAGGTCAGATTCTTGTGGTCCGTCAGGATGAGCACCGGAACCACCGAGCCCTCGAGCAAGTGCCTCCATTCTTTAAGGGCCTGCACGATGGCCAATAACTCCCTGTCACCAATCTGATAGTTGCACTCCGCAGAAGACAGTTTCCGGGAGTAAAACCCACAAGGAAGCAGAGGACCCTCTGGTGTTCTACGCTGAGACAGGAGGGCGCCTACTCCCGTCTCAGACGCGTCCACCTCGAGGACAAAAGGCAACCCAGGGTTAGGATGCGACAGAATCGGAGCCGACACAAAGGCGGATTTTAGAGCCTCAAAAGCTCGGATGGCCTCGAGCGGCCAGACCTGGGGATTACTGCCCTTCCTGGTCAGATCCGTGAGAGGCTTGGCTAGCATGGAAAAGTCCCTGATGAACTTCCGATAATAATTGGCGAAGCCCAAAAAGCGCTGCAGGGCACGAAGACCACTGGGCTGGGGCCACTGTAAGACAGCCGAAACCTTCTCAGGATCCATGGAGAACCCCTCAGCGGAAATGATGTAACCTAAGAAGGTTACCTGGGATCGGTGAAATTCGCATTTCTCAAGCTTACCGAACAGCTTGTTCTCTCGTAACCGTTGCAACACTCGTCTGACATCCAGAATGTGGGCCTCCATGGATTCAGAATATACCAAGATGTCATCCAAATAGACCACCACACACTGCTGCAACAGGTCACGGAAAACATCGTTGATGAATTCCTGGAAGACTGCGGGTGCATTGCACAACCCAAAGGGCATAACCAAGGATTCATAATGACCGGTCCTGGTGTTAAACGCGGTCTTCCACTCATCGCCCGCCTTGATCCTTACCAGGTTATATGCCGCCCTCAGGTCGAGTTTGGTAAAGACCGTGGCCCCTTTGAGGCGATCGAACAGCTCGGAAATCAAGGGTATCGGGTAAGCGTTCTTGATCGTGATGCGATTGAGACCCCTGTAATCGATGCAAGGCCTCAACTCACCGCCCTTCTTTTTCACAAAGAAAAATCCAGCCCCTGCTGGGGACGAGGATTTGCGAATGTGTCCGCGTGAAAGCGCCTCCCTCACGTACTCCTCCATGGCCTCATTCTCCGCTACCGACAGTGGATAGACTTTGCCACGAGGAGGAACGGCACCAGATTGTAACTCTATGGCACAATCGTATGGGCGGTGCGGGGGTAGGGCAACCGCACGCACCTTATCGAAAACATCCCGGTACTCCTCGTATTCAGGAGGCAACAGAGAGTCCGAGGAAGTACACAGCAACTTGACAGGCCCATGGATGCAACTAGCCCCACACTGCGGTGACCACGAGAGGATCTCGGCCGATCTCCAATCGAAAGTCGGATTATGCTTCTGGAGCCAGGGGTACCCCAAGACCACCGAGTAGTGTGGAGACGAAATAACCTGGAGACAGACCGACTCTCTGTGAACGGCACCAATGGCCATCCCCACTGGAAGGGTCTCCTGAGTCACGTGTGGCGGCAGAAGGGGTCTGCCGTCTATCGCCTCAAGAGCCAGTGGGGAACCTCGAGGCTGCAGAGGAATGGAATTGGCGGCAGTGAACACACTATCGATGAACAAACCACCAGCACCAGAGTCCACCAACGCCTGGGTCGTCACCGAGCCCCCGACCCAGGAGAGGACAACAGTAATCAGTGGTTTGTCAACACGGGAAACCGGGGACGAGGAGACTCCACCCAAGATCTGCCCCCGACAGGATCTCAGGTGCGAGCGTTTCCCGGACGGTTCGGGCATGCCAACCGAAAATGCCCACCGAGACCACAGTACATGCATCGGCCCTCGCGTCTCCGGAGTGCCCTCTCCCCCTCGGACAGGCGAGCAAACCCCAGCTGCATGGGTTCACCCCCAGACAAGTCATCCCCAGGAGGCGTGGGAGGAGAGGGAGGCACGGGTGGGACAGCAAACGTAGGCGCCAATCTGTTAGAAGACCTCCGCAGACTCTCCTTAAAGGAAGGTCTCTCCCTGAGTCTGGTGTCAATCAAAATCAGGAAAGAAATAAGAGACTCGAGCTCCACTGGTAGGTCCTTAGCTGCAACCTCATCCTTCAAGGCATCCGAGAGACCATGAGAGAAAGCAGCGACCAGAGCCTCATTATTCCAGCCCACCTCTGCTGCCAGGGTACGAAACTCAATGGCGTATTCAGCTACGGATCGTGAACCCTGTCTGATGGACATAAGGAGCTTCGCAGCAGAGGCAGCACGAGCCGGCACATCGAATACCTTCCGAAGAGAAGCAACAAAACCGGAAAACTCGGCAACCACCGGATTGTTGTTCTCCCATAAAGGGCTGGCCCAGGCCAAGGCCTTGTCCGAGAGCAGCGAGATCAAGAAGCCCACCTTTGATCTCTCAGTAGGAAAGGCATGTGGCAGCAACTCGAAATAAATGCCCACCTGGTTAAGGAAACCTCGGCACTGAGTTGGCTCTCCCCCAAAGCGCTGTGGAAGGGGGGCAGAACCGGTCATACCCCGAGACACTGCAGGCGCAGCAACAGGTGTCGGGGTAGACTCTGGCGCAACAACCGGAGCAGCAGTAGGAGCGGGCCCAGGAGCGACAACCGACCCATCGGCAACGGAAGCGAAATGAGCCGTGCGTTCAAGCAGGGTTTGCAACGCCACAGCGAACCGACCCAACAGGTGATCCTGCTGATCAAGTCTGGCAACCAGCGTAGGTAGCGAGGATGGCCCTGTACCGTCAGAATTCATGGCTTGGTCCTAATGTCAAGGAACCATGAACCAGACGTACAACAGAGATAAATGGAAATAAGAAGGCTTTATTGAAAATCAAGCCGTAAGCAAAAGTCCAAACGGATGGCTAAACCGAAGCAGGGTCTTGCGTAGACAGAGGTCAGGAACCAGGAGGGTAGTCAGACGAAGCCTGGATCAGGAACCAGCAGGGTAGTCAGACGAAGCCAGGATCAGGAACCAACGGGGTAGTCAGACGAAGCCAGGATCAGGAACCAACGGGGTAGTCAGACGAGGCCAGGATCAGGAACCAGAAGCAGCAGCAGTCTTAGAAGCATGTGAACACAGGAGGACCAAGCAAGGAACTGAAGCCACAGACCTCCTATATATATGAGCTAGGCATCCAGCTCCTCCCAGTGGGAAGGAGAAGCCGCAGGGTGGGAGGCTACAAGAAACCCAGAAACCAAGATGGCCGCCAGCACATGTCAAACGAATGAGAACAGCAAGAAGGTAAGACCATGACAGGAGCTGGCACTATGGGGGGGAGCTGGCACTATGGGGGGAGATCTGGCACTATGGGGGAACTAGCACTATGGGGGGACACTATAGGGACAGCTGGCACTATAGGGGGAGCTGACACTATAGGGGGGCTGGCACTATGGGGGAGATCTGGCACTATGGGGGAACTAGCACTAGGGGGAGCTGGCACTATAGGGGGAGCTGGCACTATAGGGGGGCTTGCACTATGGGGGGGGGAGCTGGCACTATGGGGGCATTTCTTACTGGCACATTATGGGGGGGCACCATGGGAGAGAAGATCACTATGGGGGTATCTGGGGGCTCTAAAGGGGCTTTTTTTTTAATTATTGGCACATTCTGGGGGGCACTATAGGGGAGAGCAGCACTATGGGGCATCTGGTGTTACTATAGGGGCATTATTTGGGGGCACTATGGGGAAGTGGGGGCTCTAAAGTGGTCTTTTGTATTGGAACATTATGGGGGGCACTATGGCATTTGGTGGCACTAAGGGGGCATTTTTTACTGGCACTATAGGGGAGAGCGGCACTATGGGGGAGTGGAGCACTATTGAGGCATATGGTGGCACTGAGAAGGGGCATTTTTTTACTGGCACATTGTGGGGGAGGAGCACTATAGGGGCATCTGCTGGGGGCACTAAGGGGCATTTTTTTACTGGCATATTATGGGGGACACTATGGGGAAGGGGGAGAGGAGCAGTATGAGGGCATTTACTGGGGCACTATATAGGGGTATTTTATACTGGCATACATTATGGGGACATTAGCTCAACTGTGGGCACTAAGCGGGGGTATTTCATGTACTGTCATATTATAGGGAAAATTTGTACTACTAGGGGGTATTATGGGGAGCTTTACTACTACACTACTACTGGGGGCTATGAGGAACATGATTACTAGGGCACTATAGGGGCATTATTACTACTAAGTGTGCTCTGGCAGAGAATTATTTCTATTGGTGGGATTTTGGGGAGCACTGTTACTTTGGGGGCACACTGGCATAGTATCAGCTTAGAACAATTATTTTTGGGGGACATTATCTTTATACTATTAGTGTCTGGGCGCAGTTATTTTTATTTTTTAGAGCACTGTGTGCCAATAATTGTTTAAGGGGCACTATCTGTGTGGTAGTAGTATTTCCAGGGGGACTGTTTCTGCAGTATAGTATTGGGGGTGGCAGGAAACTAATGTCTGTTTCTCAATCTCTGCAGAGACGGGAGATGGCAGAAAAATCATCATTGCGGTCTGGTCTGAATGGAGAAGATGAGGAAAGAGAACGTCTACATCAAAGGTGACATCACTGGATGTAAGAGGTATGTGGCGCTATGTAGGAGAGGAAGGAGAGGAGATGCCCCTTATGAACCACTGATCACCCCATATAGACTCCCTGATCACCCCCCTGTCATTGATCACCCCCCTGTAAGGCTCCATTCAGAGGTTCGTATGATTTTTACAGATCCACTGATACATGGATCGGATCCGCAAAACACATGCGGATGTCTGAATGGAGCCTTACAGGGAGGTGATCAATGACAGAGGGGTGATCACCCATATAGACTCCCTGATCACCTCCGTCATTATTCACCCCCCTGTAAGGCTCCATTCAGACGTCCGTATGATTTTTACGGATCCACTGATACATGGATCGGATCCGCAAAACACATGCGGATGTCTGAATGTTTTGTAATAAATATTATTGAAAACATTGAAAAAAGTTTGTGCATGTTTTCTTAACTTTCTTGGGGGGGGGGGGGTGCCAAATAAAGGGTTCGCCCCGGGTGCCAAATGCTCTAGGTACGCCCCTGTCTGACCCAACTAGAAATTGATGGCTTATCTCCAGGATAGGCCTTCAATATAAAAGGAGAGGACAACCCCTATCATGGCTTTAATGCTGCCTTGTGTGCTATTTTTCTATCTGCTCCTCTTCCACAGTAAGTTCTAACTAAATTATAAAACTATTAATCTTTATCAATAAAAATAAAGGAAGATCTCTCACATGGCTGGGTCTATGAAGATACCTTCAACCAACCAGTGGTTGGCTTTGACTGGGGTAACTAATTTGAAAATGAGCCCTCAGCTCTGTAGATTTAACTATATAAATGTTATAGAAGTCAGAATATAGCGATGCAAAGAAAAAAAAACATTTTTTTACCACGTTTTTATATTTTTAAGTATTAAAACAAAAGAAAAACTATATAAATCAGGTATTTCACTAATCATACTTATCCGTAAAATGAAGGGAACTGGTCAGTTTTACTGCACAGAGAATGCTGTAAAACCAAAATACATACAACTATGGCGGAATTGCATTTCTTTTTTTCAGTTTTACTCCATTTGGATTTTTTTTTTCAAGCTTCAAATTTCATCATATGCAATATTAAATGGTGCCCTTAGTAAGTGCAACTTGTCCAACAGAAAACAAGCCCTCATATGGCTATGTGAAAAAAAAAAAAAAAAAGTTATAGCTCCAGGGAGGCAGGGAATAAAGAATTAAAACTCAGGATCTGGAAAGAGTTAAAAGCATCTTAAATTTTCTGACTTTATGGTAATAGAAGGGTTAATAACATTTAAAAAAAACTATGTGGATAAGTAGATATGTAAAGTGGGCAATAAATAACAAAAAAGAAATCATTTAAATTACTAAATCAGGTAGGTAGCAAAAAAGCACAAAAAAACTATAATTACGGAAAAAAAATAGAACATTTGAAAAACAGTTTAAGGCAGCCAAGCTGGAGACAAATGTACTAAAAAACTAATTAAAACCAGCGCCAAGCACTACAAAGTGTAGTATCATAAGGACAGTAATACGGCTATTATAGCCGCAAACATTTATAGGTGGGTGTGTTGTTGTGGATGGTTCACAACAACCTTGTTAGCGTAATATGGATCTCACTAGGTTAATCTGCAGCAGGATCCCGAATCGTCATAGAAGACTGGACACGTGTAATTTGCAGGGAGACATAAGCTGAACTTCAACTTTAGAAGCAGAAAAAGAGGGATTTTTGTGCCAAACCGGGATGATCCGGATAATTATTTATTAAATCCACATCTAATACGTTTCAGAGATAAAACTCCTATTTTTCAGATACAGTTAGGTCCATATATATTTGGACAAAGACAACATTTTTAAAATTTCTGTTCTGTACATTACCACAATGGATTTTGAACAAAACAATTCAGATGCAGTTGAAGTTCAGACTGTCAGCTTTAATTTAGTGAGTTGAACAAAATGATTGCATAAAAATGCGAGGAACTAAAGCATGTTTTAAACCTAATCCCTTCATTTCAGTAACTGGACAAATTAAAGGGACTCTGTCACCAGTTTCTAACCCCCCCTTTTAAAACTATTGTTCTCTCCATGGTGCCCTTGTCATTACAAAGCTGTTGTTATAAGATAAAAACGCTGTGTAGTTTTGATAAAAATCGCTTTTATCTAACCTGTCAATCTTCTGGATAAGGTGCCCAGGGCGTTTCTGAAGGTCTGAATCTGCCGCTCTCCGCCGCCGCCGCCGTTGGTGCCCAGCTCCTCCCATGATCCTTTCAGCGCCACCTCGATGTAATGAAATCCGCCTCCGGCTCTCCTCAGTGCCCCCTCCTCCTTTTCAAAGATCCCGCGCGTGCGCACAGGCCTGTGCCTGATTCGCCCGTGCGGACTTTTAGATTCTGCCTCGTTGAGCGAAGTGCGCATGCGCGCACACGCGCGCGAACATGCGCGAACGCGCGCGAATGCGCGCTTCGCTCAACGAGGCAGAATCTAAAAGTCCGCACGGGTGCATCAGGCACAGGCCTGTGCGCACGCGCGGGATCTTTGAAAAGGAGGAGGGGGCACTGAGGAGAGCCGGAGGCGGATTTCATTACATCGAGGTGGCGCTGAAAGGATCATGGGAGGAGCTGGGCACCAACGGCGGCGGCGGAGAGCGGCAGATTCAGACCTTCAGAAACGCCCTGGGCACCTTATCCAGAAGATTGACAGGTAAGATAAAAGCGATTTTTATCAAAACTACACGGCGGATTTATCTTATAACAACAGCTTTGTAATGACAAGGGCACCATGGAGAGAACAATAGTTTTAAAAGGGGGGGTTAGAAACTGGTGACAGAGTCCCTTTAAATAATTGTAAATAAAATGTTAATTTCTAATGCTTGGTTGAAAACCCTTTGTTTGGCAATGACTGAAGTCTGACAATGTCTGAAGTCTTGAACTCATGGACATCACCAGACGCTGTGTTTCCTCCTTTTTAATGCTCTGCCAGGCCTTTACGTTAGCGGTTTTCAGTTGCTGTTTGTTTGTGGGCCTTTCTGTCTGAAGTTTAGTATTTAACAAGAATGTTGTTCCAGAAGTGTGCTGGTTTTTTAAGATGTTTTTTTTTAGCAAAGTCCAATCTAGTCTTCTTATTCTTGAGACTTATGAGTGGCTTGCACCGTGCAGTGAACCCTCTGTATTTACTTTCATGCAGTTTTCTCTTTGTGGTAGATTTGGATATGATACGCCTATATCCTGGAGAGTGTTGTTCACTTGGTTGGCTGTTGTGAAGGGGCTTCTCTTCACCATGGTAATTGTTCTGCGATCATCCACCACAGTTGTCTTCCGTGGGCGTCCAGGTCTTTTTGCATTGTTGAGGTCGCTAGTGCTTTCTTTCTTTCTCAGGATGTACCAAACTGTAGATTTTGCCACTCCTAATAGTGTATCAATTTCTCAGATGGGTTTTCGCAGATGAAGGGTAGCTTGTTTCAGCTGCATTGAGAGAGCTCCTTTGGCCTCATGTTTACTTCTTAGCAAAATCTTCATAATGCAAGCACCACACCTCAAATCAACTCTAGGCCTTTTATGTGCTTAATTGAGAATGAAATAATGAAGGAATTACCCACATCTGCCTATGAAACAGCCTTTGAGTCAATTGTCCAATTACTTTTAGTCCCTTTAAAAACAGTTTGCCACATGTAAAGGCGTTGAAATTTTAATGTGAATACCCTCAAATAAAAGCTAAGTCTGGACTTTATGTTCATGTCAATTATATAACTATGACTTAAATATGTTTTAATAAACAGGTAATAAAAACAAAATTTGTTTCAGTGTCCAAATATATATATGAACCTAACTGTATGAATGGGCATCCATTTATATATGACAAAGGAAAGCTTCATCCCCCCGAAACGCGTTATAAATGGATTATATGAGGATTTTATAAAGAATTATCCAGACCATCCCTGGTTGGCCTCAAGAATCCCTCTTTTTCTGCTTCCAAAGTTGAAGTTCAGCTCATGTCTCCCTGCAAGCTGAAGACAAAGAGTAAAACTAACCCTAAAATGTGCATCAGTTATGTAAATGGTAAAAAGGTTAAACCTGAAAGTATTGGCCATTTAAAGAGTAATTAGAGGGGGGTTGTAGAGAGAGATAAAGAGAAAGGGAATTTATTAAATGTTTTTTCTCCACTGTATACAGTGAGGAAAATGAAATGTCAGATGAAATCTATAGTGTAAAAGTAAATTTCCTATTAAAAGTGCCCTGTCTGACCCAGACAGAAGTGCAACGGTGTCCTAAAAAGATTAAAATAGACAAATGACCAGGTCCAGATGGCATACACCCTATTTTCAGATATGTAGTTACTAATAACAGGATATTCCTGAATCAATAACTATTAGACTTACTTACCCCATATTTAATAAGATTCATCCCTTAGCAACCAGTCTGCACAAAACTACAATCTCACTCTCTTGTTAAGATGGCCGCCGATGCCCTCACCCTGAGACTAAGCCAGCCTGCCCTCACTACCCACAATGCATTCAGCTCCTCTCATGAACGAGCTTCTGCACCTCAACCGATCGGAACTCTCCCCACTTAAACACGCCCCCTACCTCCTTCCATCACATACACTCCGATCTGATGGTATATTCTAACCCGGAGGCGTTCCCATGGTGATGGGGACGCACCTCTGACAGGGCGCTGCCATCCGCGGCACCCGAGGGGTTAATTGCGCAATGGCAGCTCCTTGTCAGAGGTCGGGTGCCTTCTACAATGTTTACATTGGTGGGCAGTGCGTCCCCCCCCCCAGTATTAAAAGCATTGGTGGGCAGTGCGCCACCCCTCCTCCCAGTATTAAAGGGACACTGACAGGCCGTTACAACATATAAAGTGACATATATTCTTCTATTGGTCTTAATATGCTTAATTAAACTATACCATTATCGCTGCCTTTCCTTTACCTATAAAAAGTGTTTTTATCAATATGCACATTACCTTACTTTGTGCCCAAGGGGCTGTCCCTCATTCAGTTCTGTGCCCAGCTGCGCCCCAACTGCAGTCTCCTAGTGCCGCCCAGCTCATTAGTATTCACTGCACTGGGCAGCTTTTTTTTTCTCCCGACGTGGTGAAATCCCGCGCATGCCCAGTACTATCTTCCTGGCATCAGCCTCATCTTGTCGCTCCGTGCCTGCGCCGGATAAGGTCCCCGGCACCCTCCAGCTCCAGTAGAAGATAGTACTGGGCATGCGCAGGATTTCACTGCGTCGGGAGAAAAAAAAGCCGCCCAGTGCAGTAAATACTAATGAGCTGGGCGGCACTAGGAGACAGCCCCTTGGGCACAAAGTAAGGTAATGTGCATATTGATAAAAACACTTTTTATAAGTAAAGGAAAGGCAGCGAGGGGTGATAATGGTATAGTTTATTAAGCATATAAAGACCAATAGAAGAATATATGTCACTATATGCTCTAACGGCCTGTAAGTGAGGAGGGGGGGTGCACTGATTTTAATACTGGGGGTAGGGGCGCACTGCCCACCAATGTAAACATTGTAGGAGGCACCCGACCTCTGACAGGGAGCTGCCGTCTGCGCAATTAACCCCTTGGGTGCCGTGGATGGAAGCGCCCTGTCAGAGGTGCGTCCCCATCACCATGGGAACGCCTTGGGTTTAGAATATACCATCGGATCAGAGTTTTCTCCAATCCAATGGTATATTCTAACTTCAAGCCCTGGCTGCACAGGATCTAAAGGGAGCGTGCACGCAATGCCTGCTTGTACGTCCTCCGTCTTCTCTATGAGGAAACAGGGAGATGGAGGACACATAGCAACAGGATTTTCAGCGCAGAAATTGAGAGTTATTGAATACACAGTTAAAAGTTTAAACAGGGGCACCGAGATTATATTATTCAGCCACATCCTATGCTACAAAAAATATATAAATTGACAGTTATCCTTTAAGAACTCTATATTGACAGGGAGCGGTCCACAGCATTGGTGCTTAGCAAATGTGGTGCCAATATTCAAAAAGTATAACAAAAATTGGCTTCTACCTCAGGATTTTTTGCCTTCCTCTGGACCAACTTTGCAGGATAGCAGGCTGAACTAGATGGACAGATGTCTTTTTTCAGCCTTACAAACTATGTTACTATGTTAGTGTTGGCATTGTGAGGCTGTCTAGCTTAGGGGTCTTCTGTCACATTTCCATCATTTCTTTTGCTATAATGGAGGGATTCTTCTGTAAAGTTACCACAAAATGCTTTTGTATGAACGCGTAAAAAAAGATGAGCACCCTGATGAATTACCAGCTGCATTTGGAGCTTTTGCAGAATGCAGTAGTCCGTTCATTATAGCTCCATGTTCACACCTCAGGGATTATATATATATATATATATATATTTCTGTCTGCTCCTGCCATGGGCACATCTGTGTTTAGTTAACACTCTTTCATGTGCTGTCAGCTGGAATACCGCATACTGTGTCTCCTATGGAGGACTGTCCATCAAACTGAATCAGAACATTTGTTGGAGTCACAAGGAGACAGGAGAGCAGGTTTCAATGTGTTATCATTGCACTCAATGGGGCAGATTTACTAATCCTGTCTAAAATGTAGACAGGCGGCAGGGGCGGATTGGGAACTTAAAGTGTCCCTGGAAAAAAAAACTAGAAGTGGTCCCATGTTGTAGATAGGCTCAGATTGACAGAAGACGTAGCAGCTCATGTAGGCAAAGCCAACTTAAAGTAGGCAGCGCCAGCGATACCACAGTGCAGCACAAAATACCGCCCTAGCAGAACCAAAAACCACAGTGCAGCACAAAATACCACCCTAGCAGAACCAAATACCACAGTGCAGCACAAAATACCTCTCTAGCAGAACCAAATACCTCTCTAGCAGAACCATATACCACAACGTACTGCCACCCTGAAACAGGACTTAACTGCATCACTGTCCTGAGGACGGCACTACTGTATAATTCAGGAGAGCAGCTGCGGCCACTGGAAAAGTGAATTAGTACCTGATGATTCTAGCATTAATTAATGCTAAGAGGATCAGATTGTTATGTACCTGGCTGGCATCCCTGAAGAGGGCTCAGGTGGCCCCCTGAGCTTCGGCCGACCGGGAAATTTCCCTGTAGGGTCTATGGCCAATCCGCCCCTGACGGGTGGCCTAAAGATTTAGGGGGAGGTTTATCAAAACTGGTGTAAAGGAAAACTGGCTTAGTGGAACTCTGAAAAATGAAAGGTGGAAGCTGATTGGTTGTATTGGGCAACTCATCCAGTTTTCCTTTACACCAGTTTTGATAAATCTTCCCCTTTGTATTTATTTCACTTGCTTATATAGCACCAACATATTCTGTAGCGCTTTTCAGACACTGTCCCTATTGGGGCTCACAATCTAGATTCCCCATCAGTATACGCATACCTGGACTTTAGCAAATCCTTAGATACATTGCCACACACACTCACCTAAAGAATTATTAGGAACACCATACTAATACGGTGTTGGACCCCCTTTTGCCTTCAGAACTGCCTTAATTCTACGTGGCATTGATTCAACAAGGTGCTGATAGCATTCTTTAGAAATGTTGGCCCATATTGATAGGATAGCATCTTGCAGTTGATAGAGATTTGAGGGATGCACATCCAGGGCACGAAGCTCCCGTTCCACCACATCCCAAAGATGCTCTATTAGGTTGAGATCTGGTGACTTTGGCCATTTTAGTACAGTGAACTCATTGCCATGTTCAAGAAACCAATTTGAAATGATTCGAGCTTTGTGACATGGTGCATTATCCTGCTGGAAGTAGCCATCAGAGGATGGGTACATGGTGGTCATGAAGGGATGGACATGGTCAGAAACAATGCTCAGGTAGCCCGTGGCATTTAAACGATGGCCAATTGGCACTAAGGGGCCTAAAGTGTGCCCAGAAAACATCCCCCACACCATTACACCACCACCACCAGCCTGCACAGTGGTAACAGATGGATACATGTTCCCATTCTGTTTACGCCAAATTCGGACTCTACCATTTGAATGTCTCAACAGAAATCGAGACTCATCAGACCAGGCAACATTTTTTTCAGTCTTCAACAGTCCAATTTTGGTGAACTCGTGCAAATTGTAGCCTCTTTTTCCCATTTGTAGTGGAGATGAGTGGTACCCGGTGGGGACTTCTGCTGTTGTAGCCCATCAGCCACAAGGTTGTGCGTGTTGTGGCTTCACAAATGCTTTGCTGCATACCTCGGTTGTAACGAGTGGTTATTTCAGTCAACGTTGCTCTTCTATCAGCTTGAATCAGTCGGCCCATTCTCCTCTGACCTCTAGCATCTTCGCCCACAGGACTGCCGCATACTGGATGTTTTTCCCTTTTCACACCATTCTTTGTAAACCCTAGAAATGGTTGTGCGTGAAAATCCCAGTAACTGAGCAGATTGTGAAATACTCAGACCGGCTCGTCTGGCACCAACAACCATGCCACGCTCAAAATTGCTTAAATCACCTTTCTTTCCCATTCTGACATTCAGTTTGGAGTTCAGGAGATTGTCTTGACCAGAACCACAACCCTACATGCATTGAAGCAACTGCCATGTGATTGGTTGACTAGATAATCACATTAATGAGAAATAGAACAGGTGTTCCTAATAATTCTTTAGGTGAGTGTAAATAGCTGAGGCAAGTCACAAGTGGTGGACCTCAAGGGTCTGGCCTGGGGCCTATTCTGTTTAAAGGGAATATGTCATCCTGCTTTTACCATTTTAAGCTGTCACCACCGCTATGTTCACTAAAGTACCTTATTTCCAGCAGTCTTCTTTTTACTTTATTTCGTTTTATCATTTTGATATAAAAGCGCTTTTTATGATATGCTAATGAGGCCCCAAGGTGCCCAGAGGGGCGTTTTTTTTCCTTCTCCGGTGCCCAGTGACGCCCCCCTGCAGTGCCCAAGAACGCCTCCTGATCCTCAAATAACCTCCCACAGCCCGGAAAACGGTTCAACCCCTCCCCACGTCATAGTCTACCTTCTAGAAATGCCCCGTCCTTCTTCCTGTCGGCGGCCAGAAAACTTGCGCAGGCGCAGTACCGCCTGCGCGATCATCAAGCTCCTGAGGGCAACAGCCTCAAAAGTCTCACTGGGCATGCGCTGAGCCCAGTGATGTAACCTGAGCGCTGTTGCCCTGAGGAGGTTGATGATCGTGCAGGCGCAGGCCGCAGGCGGTACTGCGCCTGCGCGAGTTTTCTGGCCGCCGACAGGAAGGACGGGGTTCCGTGATCCGTTTCCGTGTGTCTTCCTTTATTTTTGGAGGACCACCAGACATAAAGGAATGTAAAAAAAAAGTATAAGACAGGTTTGCCATGCAAATGATAGGAATAAAACGGACGCGGATGACAATCTTGTGTGCCTCCGCGTTTTTAAGCGGTCCCATTGACTTTTCCGTGGAAATAATAGGACAGGTTATATTTTTTTGACGGACTAGAACCATGGATCACGGATGGCAAACGGTGCACTATCCGCATTTTCAACGGCTCCATAGAAATGAATGGGTCCGCACCTGAAACGCTAAAATCGGCGGAACGGACGCGGAAGCAAACAACGGTCGTGTGCATGAGGCCATAGAGTGGGGAGATTTATCAAAACTGGTGCAAAGGAAAACTAGCTAAGTTGCCCATAGCAACCAATCAGATTCCACCTTTCATTTTCTTCAGAGCTCCTTTAGTAACTTCCCTCCCCTCTGTCCAGTTCTGGAGACTCCCACCTATAAAAAGATACAGATATAATGGAACAGGTGCAAAAATGGTGGAGGGTCTGAAGCATAAAATATTCGAGGACAAACTAAAAGAACTTATGGGGTCATTTATCAAACTGGTGTAAAGTAGAACTGCCTTAGTTGCCCATAGCAACAAATCAGATTCCACCTTTTATTTTCCAATGGAGCTGTTAAAAATGAAAGGTGGAATCTGATTGGTTGTTATGGGCAACTAAGCCAGTTCTACTTTACACCAGTTTGATAAATAATCTGTATAGCCTTGAGGAAAGAAGGGAAAAGAGGGGGCAACATGATCAAAACCTTTAATTATTTTAAAAGTATAAATAAGGTTCTGGAGGAAAGCGTTTTTAAATAACAAACAAAAAAATACAAGAACAAAGCGGCACATTGGAAAATTAGTTGGGAGGGGGGGGGGGGGACCAGTACCACGAAATGTAACTCAAAAAAGGTAGTTGAGTCTTGGAACAAACAGATTTTGGTTCGAAAATTTAGGAAATGTAGAGCAGGTGATTTTTACACATGCCAGGGATAACCACGTCTATCTGAGATAAATAAGGACAGATGGATCACAGGGTCGTCTTCTGTGGATCAGGGGGTCGTCTTCTGTGGATCAGGGGGTCTTCTTCTGTGGATCAGGGGGTCTTCTTCTGTGGATCAGGAGGTCTTCTATGTTGGTATGTCTATAGGAGGAAACGGAGTACACCTGCAAAAAGGGAGACCATCCATACTCCAGGTTGTCCTTACTTGAATTTGAATGTGGCAACCCTAGTACCAACCACTGATCCACCATACCCATTTATCCCAGGGGCTGAAGCGGGGGGGGGGGACACTTCCAATTGGTTGGATGACTGGGACAGAATTGTGCTGCAATAAATGACCCTCATTTTAGTGGAACACCCCCTTCCCTGCGAAGCTGCACCCCAAATTGCATCAACTTTTGGCTCACTTTATGACAATGTCTCGTCACGATGTGGGTCATTGTGTTCCTAAAAAACGGCATCGGCTAGTTACTTATTTACGTGCTCGTGTCCAATCTGTGGAAGGAAAATCTTAGGCTACTTTCACACTAGCATTTTTTGTGAATCCGTCATGAATCTGCAAAAACGCTTCCATTACAATAATACAACCGGATGCATCCGTCATGAACGGATCCAGTTGTATTATGTCTTCTATAGCCATGATGGGTCCGTTTTCAACACCATTGAAAGTCAATGGGGGACGAATCCGTTTTCTATTGTGCCAGAGATAATGGATCCATCCCCATTGACTTACATTGTGTGTCAGGACGGATCCGTCTTTCTCCAGATCTCAATAGCGGAAAGGGAAAACGCGAGTGTGAAAGTAGCCTTAGACAGAAGTATTCAGGACAGCTCAGTGTTTTCCCACTGTGATTAATTCATTTTTGCGCATTTTGGGCACGTTCTATCCACCAATAGACCAAAGTAGAGCAAGTTCCCGCATTTTTACAGTGGACCTAAAGTCCATGGAAATTCGCATGTGGATCCGTGTGCTGTCCGTGGAGAAGCCCTACGAAGCCTTCTATACATTGGGTGTGATATTGGGACAGGTGGATGTAGCAGAGCTGGATTTACATTGCCATAACCCTAGGGGACATTTCAGTTGGTCAGTACTAGAATAAAAGAAGCTTTTTCCTCACAGACCGGCTACAGGAACGGAATAAAGCAGCTTTACCTGCCCTCCTCCACACTCAGCCCCGCTACCTCTATCTATCACTACAGCTGCCTCTATTGTCCGCCGCGTGTCACTATTCCACACCGCTTTGTCTGCGAGGTAATGTAGCTCAGCGCTTGCACGGTTCAGATTGAGCCACTTGCGCACGCCGCCGGGGGGAGTCTCCCGAATGGCTCCTTAGGATCATACACAGCCGATTGGCCATGTGCAGGAACACTCCCCTTTTCTCACGCTCTGAATGAGGTGGTACAGTCCGCTCTGGGTACCAGGCGGGAATGCGCCGCTGGCAGCTGCCAGTGGCTCTGAAGAGGTTGCTAGGAGAGAGCTGACATTACCACCCCCGCCGAGCCTCCCAGGAGGGAGGAGCCGCAGTGACATGTCTCCCGACACCTGTCCGGGCAGCGGTCAGTCATGAGCGACATAAGCCGAGATTCGGTCATCTCCTTCTTGAGGGAGAAGGGCGGCCGTGTCCCCAACCAGCAGTTGGTGGAGCATTTCCGGCCGCTGCTGACCGCTGCGCCTCCCGGAGAGGCCCGGGCCGCTAACCGACAGCTCTTCAAGGATATCGTGAATGAGGTGGCGAGCGTGCGGGCGGAGGGCGAGGTGAAGTACGTGTGTCTGCGGAAAAAGTACCGGAGAGCGGGGGAGTCCGGCGAGGACCCAGCAGCCGGAGCACGGCAGCCAGAACCGGGCGGCAGCCCGATCTCCGCACACAGCCCGGATTCCAGCAGCGGGGAGGACGCGAGCAGCACACCGGAGCCCAGCGATGAGCCGCCGGAAGAGCATCCTCCGGACTCCGGGGAGGAGGCGGGAGATGGTTCACCGGGGTATGACGCACCTCCCATCATCTCCGTGACCGAGGAGCCGGAGGACGAGAGCCAGGCAGCCAAGCGCCCCCCAGGAACTGCCCGATGTCTCCCTCCTGAGCGGGAGGACTCCGCGGAACAGCCGCAGGGGCGTCCGGGACCCGGTGTCCCCACAGCTGCGCCGGGGAGGACTGCTGCTCCGGGCCGGGCTCCGGGACTCTGACAGCTCGTCCCTGCACAGCTCCTCGTCCGTGTCCGGGAATGAGGAGGACGAGGCGGGCTCGGTGGCGCTGGAGCCCTTGGAGCACGCCTGGATGCTGAGCTCGTGCCGGGCGCGCTGGGACTCCCTGCAGGAGCTGCTGCTCGCCGAGCCCGGCCTCATCACCCGCCGGGACTTCATCACCGGCTTCTCCTGCCTGCACTGGGCGGCCAAGCACGGGCAGCACGAGCTCCTGGCAACGCTGCTCACCCACGCTCGCCAGCACCGGGTGCCTGTCAACATCAACGCCCGGGCGTCCGGGGGCTACACCGCCCTGCACCTGGCCGCTATGCACGGCCACCTGGACGTCATCAAGCTGCTGGTCGGGGCGTACGATGCGGAGCTGGACATCAGAGACTACAGCGGGCGGAAAGCCTGGCAGTACCTGAGCCCGGACACGGCCCGCGATGTGCAGGCGCTGGTGGGAGCGGTACCGGCTGCGGCCGAGGAGGACGAGGGGAGCTCGGGAGCGGGCCGCTGGCGGCTCTCCCGGGTGCTGCCCTCCCAGCTCATTGTGCACCGGCTGTCACAGCTGCCCGAGGACGAGCTGGACGGTGGGGGGCGCCACAGAGGGGACATCAGCAGGAAGGGCTCCGGGAGACCGCGGCTCAATAAGATCAGGTTCAGGACGCAGATCATCCACAGTAACCTGTCCGCCCGAGACCCCGAGGACGAGATGTTCAAGAGCCCCATGAGACACCGGCCCAAGTCCAATGTGTTCGGCTGACGCTGCCCCACTGTGACTGGACTATGTATGAGGCGGCCTCAGGACTATACACATACAGGCGGCCTCGTGCAACCAGATCTCGGCTTTTATTTTTCCAGCGCAGCTTTGAAAATGATAGGTGTGATTTCATTGGTTGCTATGGGTAACTGCTGAACAGTGTGTATGCATTCCTTACTAGCCTAGACGGGTAAAGTGAAAGCTGCAGTCTGATTGGCTGCTATAGAGTTTGTATTTTTACTAATTTTATATACAAATATGTTGCACATTTTTTGAAGCTAACAAATAGTTGTACTACAGTGGTGGTGAGGTGGAAGGGTGTTTGATAGAACTGTAATATTTGGTACAGGAGGCCGCCTGTCTTTTATAACTTATGGGTGGTCCAGTGCTTCATGTAAAATAAGGCACCAAGGGGGAGATTTATCAAAGCTGGTGTCAAGGAAAACTTTAGCAACCAATCAGATTCCACCTTTCATTTTCCAAAGGAACTCTGATAAATGACAGGTGGAATCTGATTGGTTGCTATGGGCGACTAAGCCAGCTCTACTTTACACCAGTTTGATAGATGACCCCATACATTTCTATTTTTGTACCTCACCTGCCCCCGTGATACACATTGCACAGATAGCACTTTCTGTAAATGTAACGTCCCATAAGCTGAGAACTGAATGGCGGTCATGTCAGGCCCGGGTGAGGTGGGGTGTCATGTCTGCCAAGTTTGGATCCAGCAGGGAAGAAAGGTATAGAAGCAGGCGGACATGTTGCAGTTTATAGTGAAGGCCCTTATCATCGGATCTTCTGTGGATTCGGCTGCGGGGAAGGGAATCGCTTACCTTGCCTGCCTGAGGATTATTTGGTGCTCGTGTCTGTGTTTCAGTATACTTGACGTCACAATGTCACAAACCAGTGCGACACAGTACCAGGTAGCATGACTGGGAGGCGGTAGGATGAACTTAAAAGGGTTTGTCAAGTTTTAAACGTATATATCTGGTCCTCATAGATGGGGACTAAGAGAATGATCGGTGGTGGTCCAACTTCTCGCAAAGCTGGGGTCCTGTGCCAACCCTCCGAGTACAGTGATCACATGTGCGCTGCTGCTCTATTTATCTCTGGGACTGTGGAGGAGAAGCGGCGTACACAGTATGGCCCCATAAAGATGAATGCAGCAGCATTGCACATGACACAGGACCTTCCCCTGATCGGTGGAGGTCCCAATGGTTGGACCCCCACCAATCAGACTCGTATCCACAAAACTTGGCAAACCCCTTTAATGATGTACACTAGCATATCGATATTTGTATTAGCGATTGCCTATACGGTCGCTGCAAGTGATATAATAGCAGTTACAGACCTTGTTGAGCCGCCTGTTTAATGTGGTCACTTGTCGGCCATTGCTCCTAAATTTCTGCTTCAGGAACACACAAATCTATTACTTTATTGTAATGATGTTATTCCTCTTTCTGTTAAGTGGATAAAAAAAATGTAACTTTTTCACACAAAGTCCACGATGGATAAGCCCATTTCCTTGAATAGAAGGGATTCTGGGTGCAGATTTTTCAGCGAAAAATAATCATTAAACTGCACATGGTCTAAAGCTTTGATTTATACCTCTCTTCCCTTGTTGGATCCACCCCCCAACCATTGAGGGCGGCAGAGACATTGCACGGTAACCAGATGTGTGACCCTGGCTGAGGCTGAGTTCACCGTCGGCTTTGTTTTCTTTTTAAGGAGAGGAGAGACGTCCAGATTTACTTTGTAAAGTGATATACTTCTCCCTGTGACCAGTTCACGTGAAAGCCTATGTATAGCCTACATCTAACAACTGCACAACACTTGCAAGTAGTCTTGATTGAAAATATCCTACCATACTGTGTATACAGTTCCTGTGTCTCCATGGTTACAGACTACAAACAGAACCTGAGTAGTCAGATCCTGCAATACTCAGTTCCATGTACTTTTTGATAAAATTGGTGTTTGAGATTTATCAAGGCCTGGTGTTTCCGTATTCCAGTCTTGATTTCCCCCCCCCCCCCCCCCCCTGCAGATGTCTCAATAAATTTGGAGTATCTCTGGCCCTGGTGCGCCAGAAACACTAATCTACAGGTAGTCTTGAGCTATAGCTTAAACGGAACCTGTCACCTAAAAAACGCCTCCCAAACTACCAGCATTACATTAAAGTAGCCAGCAGTATTTTTCTAAAGATACTTTTCTTCCTCTGGTCAGATGCACCAAAATCTTGAAAAACAAACTTTAATCCCCTGTCTGCGCTATGTAACAGCAGAGTTTGAAGTCAAGGGGGTAGCGGCCTCCTCGCTTCAAGTCAGAATAACCACGCCCCCTTTCCCAGAACCTTCGCTTTTGATTGACAGCCGATAGCTTTCGGCTGTTCAGCAAAGCCGGCCGATTGTGAGTGCGCGTCAGACATTCACGTGCGCGACTGTCAATCAGAGGTAAAGGGGCTGGGAAAGGGGGTGTGGTTATCTTGACTTGAAGCGAGGAGGCCGCTGCCCCCTTGACTTCAAACTCTGCTGTTACATAGCACGTACAGGGGAATAAAGTTAATTTTTCAAGATTTTGGTGCATCGGGCCAGAGGAAGAAAAGGATCTTTAGGAACATACTGCTGGCTACTTTAAGGTAATGCTGGCGGTTTGGGAGGCGTTTTTTAGGTGACAGGTTCCCTTTAAGCCAGTTTCTGGCGCAAGTTATAATAAATCAGGTGCGCTGAGAGAGGCCGCGCCTTCTCCTGTGAAGCCACACTCCTTTCTCATCACTTTAGAAAAGTTTTGAGAACTTGAAAAAGTCACAAATTATGGCGTGCAGCGCAATTTGTGACTTGAAGTCACAGTAGTAACTTGAAGACCATGATAAATGCTCCTCACTGAATTTTAACAGTAAAGGGTGTTTACTTGGCTTGAACCAAAATCCTTATGAAAACCACAGCAAGCCTGCATCCCATTGTTTTCCGTGGGAATCTGCATCGCTGTTTATATGGCCGCAGATTATTATGCAATCCACGTCAAGAAGGTGCATGTCTGTACTTGACACGGTTTCCACGTGCCTGCCACGGCAGGTGTCTGTGAGCAGATTACCCTCATTGAATGGGGCTCATCTGTGGTGTAATCAGTGTTGTGACAAACTACCAATAAGTGGCGGAAATCGGAGGCATATTTTGCATCAAATACCCGCCCAATTTTTCGGACGTGTATTTTACGGTGTGAACATGTATCAGACAGGTGTTACGGCTACGGGACAAGACTTCACAGGGTTTGCTTGTAGTGTTAGGGTACAACCGCGTGGCCAGGTTTCTTGATGCCGTTTTGAAAGTCAAAACCAGGAGTGAATTCAAATTTGGCTTCTAAAACTGCATGCAGAACCCCTACCATGTGGTCATACCTCTACTGCGGAGACACAGATCGTCCTAGGTTTGTAGGCATTTATTATGTCAGATGCATTAGAGTGATGATATGATAACGATACTGAAACACTAATGGGCACTATGCTGCAGGCTGGTGAAACGCGTAGCACCTTGTAGTAGGCGCCATGTTCATGGACAGTTAACTGGGGTCGGCCTCCTATTGTCTGTGCTGTCACATTCGCAGGTACTTGTGAACTGTTAACACTTTGCTTTCCATTGTTACTTTTGTGAGAAGCATCGATGCCTGATTTGCACTATGGTCCTCCCATCTCTATTAACTAAACACTCTCTGATCAACAATGAGATCCTGTCTTGTTTTTTCGGCCACCATGTTGATTCTGTGTGTGAGCGAAATCTTTCCCACATTTTCTTCCTAGCGGGAGCGCAGCTGATGAATGAGATCTTTGTGTTCAGTGTGTTTCACAGACTTGAATACCAGCGCACTAAGCGAAGCGTTAACCTCTGCAGCGCAGAAGATCCCTGGGAGGTAGTGCGGGATGAAGCAGATCAGCTCTGCCCAGTGATGGAGGGGTTAACGTCCCGGTACTTCTTTAATTTAATCTAATGACTGCGTGGAATAATGTACCTGATCACTCCACATTCTCCCAGACGTTCCGATGTTGCTATGTGAACAAGTCCTTTATCTCTCCTGCCGGAATCCAGGAAACAATACTGCCCCTACTTTGTGGTATTTATTGTGTGAGCTCTATGGAAGTAATGGGCGCTCAGAACATCCATCTTTTCAGGGTCGGGACAGATTAGCAGCATGATGATCAATGCAATGAGTGCAAAGAATTAAAGTGTCCTCCTTTTATCTGCAAATCCAACAGCAGAATACAGGATCTTCCTCTGCAATTCCACCCTAGGTCCATGGGCACCAAGCCACGAGCTCTTTTTCACATTAGCGTTTTTTGCAGATCCGTCATGGATGCATTCCACCCCAGGTCCATGGGCACCAAGCCACGAGCTCTTTTTCACATTAGCTTTTTTTGCGGATCCGTCATGCATCTGCAAAAACGGTTCCGTTACAATAATACAACCGCATGCATCCATCATGAACGAATCCGGTTGTATTATGTCTTCTATAGCCACGACGGGTCCACCTTGAACACCATTGAAAGTCAATGGGGGACGGATCCGTTTTCTATTGTGTCAGAGAAAACGGATCCTTCCCCGTTGACTTACATTGTGTGCCAGGACGGATCTGTTTGGTTCTGCTTCGTCAGGCAGCGTTTTAGTGTTCGCTGGGGGCAGCAAAAAAATAAAAAAATTCCTACGCTATGGGGGACATTATTTTAGCCGGGGGCCTACATAGGGGCATTATTAAAGCTGAGGGCACTATAAAAAAAAATATTTACACCGTGGGAGACATTATTTTAGCTGGGGGCAGGAAAAATAAAAAAATTCCTACACTATGGGGGACATTATTTTAGCTGGGGGCATACTATCCCGTGGGTGTTCTCAGAAGGGTGGGTCTAGAAATAACTGCCAATCAAATTCGTTTTTAACAGACATAAAAAACTGACATTAAAAACAGACACACGGCCAGTAAATGGATGCACACGCACTGATGCAACATAGCCATGAAAATCTGACAGTGTGTCCGTTTTTAACAGACTTTTTTTTCACTGTCGTGTGCATGTAGCCTTAGGCTACTTTCACACAGTCCATATTTGATCAGTATTTTTAAGCCAAAACCAGGTGTTGGCCTGGAACACCGCAGAGGCACAAATCTTTCCATTATACTTTTTGTCTGTAGGTTCCACTCCTGGTTTTGGTTTGATGCAAAATACTGACCATAGGAAAACGGTATGTTCAGATGCATGTCGAGAAAGCATGATCGGGGGAGCAGAAATCAGAGGCTTGTCCTTAAATTTTGCAGTGGAGTTGTAGTCTGAATGCTACAGATCTGTCCATGGACTGCCCCAGTCAACCTCCCTTCTTGACATGGTTTTGAATTCCGCATTGAAAAAATGAGATGACATTTTGGTGCAGTATATGTGCCAAAATCTGCATGGAAAAAAGGCTGTGTAAACATCCTTTAAATAAAAAGGGTCCTTTTTGACCATTGTAGCCAAGCAGAGATAAGCTTGTCTGTAGTGTTATAGAAAAATGCCATACGGCCTTTTGGTACTATGAGTAACAAGGCCGCTTCTCTCAGACCGCGTTCATACGCGATGATCGTATATAGCTATTTATTGAACTTCCATAGAAACATTTCATGATCATATGCTGCCTGAGCAGAAGAACACGTTTTACATTTTTATGGCATGCAGTATTCTTGCTGGAAGGAAGAACACACCTTAATAAACGGTTACATTCGCGGTGAGTCACTCATTCCCCGCATAGTACACAGGTATGGCTCATTGTGTTCTGCCGAGTTGACATCTGGAAGCTGCGAGCATATGATCATGGCCACAGCCAAACAGGATATGTCTGAATTTGCACCTGCATTATGATTTATATATTCCATGGAAGTCCATGTTCTTTGGCCTTCCTTTTCTAATATTGGAATAAATATTGTTGCGTTAGTGATTTACAAGGAATCTGTCATCAGGTTCAGCCTGTCCACACCACAGCAGAATAATTTCCCGACAGGGTCCCTCATGACTGCGGCATTTCAGAGGAAACATTGTTTTATTAATGAGCAGGGCAAAGGGTGTACTATGTGGCATCTTCTTGCCCTCCTTGGCTTATCAAGTCTATCCATGTTTGCTTATAGGGAGCAACCTGTCAATCAAGCAGCGCAGGGAAAAGCCATTCGGTGGACTCCTCATTCCATTCCCCACTTGTCTTTAAACTATGGGGGAGATTTATCAAACTGGTGTAAAGTAGAACTGGCTTAGTTGCCCATAGCAACCAATCAGATTCCATCTTTCATTTTCCAAAGGAACTGTGAAAAATGAAAGGTGGAATCCGATTGGTTGCTATGGGCTACTAAGCCAGTTCTACTTCACACCAGTTTGATAAATCTCTTCCTATGTTTTCTCTGAAACATAGCACTCTGTCATGATATACTGTGTCAGGATTTCATGATGCCAGGTGCGGCTTGGGAACCTAAAGGGGTTATTAATAGCTGTAACCCCCCCCCCCCCCCCACCCTCCACACACAAGGCCTGGGCCCCTCATACAAACAATACTTACCTGGTCCCTGACGCCTGTGTGCTCCTGGATCCTTCCACAGCCATTGCTGCATCTCCCCATTGTGTAGATCACAACATCCGGCGACGGGGGGTGCAACCAATAGCAGGCCGCAATTGTGACCCGCTCCCCAGCTCACACGTTCTGTCCTCCTCTGACAATCATCTCTAATTATGATACAGAGGTGACACAAGGGGGCAGGTCACCATCACGGCCTGCTATTGGCTGCACCACCTGTCGCCGGATGTTGGGATCTGCACAAAAGTGGCCCTTATGTTGTAGGTGGGCACAGATTGATAGAAGATGGGGCAACACAAATAAGTGAGGTCAGCAATACCATAGTGCTCACCGGGAAATTTCCCAGTAGGGTCTATGGCCCCTGCATGATGCCCGTGAACCTGATGACTGGTTCCAACTAAAAGGGTTCTACCAAGATTGCCACTTATCTGCAGGATAGGTGATAAATGTCTGATTGGTGGAGTTCTGATCACACGAATAGGGGCACCGTCTCTCCTTTTAAATGAAATGTCAGTTGTACATGCACACCATCGCCCCATTGAAAGTCTTTGAGACCGCCGAAAATTCCGTAAAACTTTGCTTGGCTATCTTTGCCAGTCCCATAGAGATTGAATGGAGTAGAAGCATGCATGCTTGACCCCGGCTTCATGCACACAGAAGTCAGAACTCTCATTCTCATGACCATGAGCGTCCCAGCAGTCAGACCCTCAACGGTTAGACACATCACCTATCCTGTAGAGAGGTGATAAGTATCAATCTTGGTACAACCCATTTAACGTTTATTAGTCAAGGCTGTAATGTGTTCTGTTTTTAACACAAATGAGCCAGATCATAGCTTTGTTTTGCTATTTTTTTGTACTTTTATATCTTTTTATGGAAACAAGGTGAGAATTGTATATCTGCTAAGTAAAGATCCTGCTACTGTCTGGAGCCTTGGAAAAACTCTGCTATATACAGGAATGGGCAAATACCTCAGCATTCAGTAATATTTACATAACTACACATGTACACTGCCTGTCCCCAAAAAAAAGTCGTCACCCAAAAAATATATTATCTAATATTTCATAAGACCGCCTTTAGCTTTGATTACGGCACGCATTCGCTGTGGCATTGTTTCGATAAGCTTCTGCAATGTCACAAGATTTATTTCCATCCAGTGCTGCATTCATTTTTCACCAAGATCTTGCCTTGATGATGGTACAGTCTGACTGCTGCGCGTTACAGTCGCTTGACTTTCTGGAAGTGCGCGTTACAGTGAAGGATGGTGTATTACACACCACGGGCTTTTGCAGGCCCACAGCGACTAACTTGCTGCTTCACCAGACTAGTTTTCATCCGCCGTCGGTGAAGAGAGCCGTCCCATACGGACAATTCGTCCGTTTGAGGAGGATCAACGACACTGACGCCGGATTTCACAGGCAGGCAGAAGAGCTCAGCAACCGGCTTTTGGATCGGGGCTACCTGCCGAGAGTAGTCTCAGCAGACCTATGCAGGGCAGCTGCACTCGATCGAGATGCATTGCTGGCTGAGAGAGACAGAAGCATTGAACAACCCCGTTTCACCTTTGCATTTAAATATAGCCCCGCTGCGGACATCATCAAGCGGGTTCTAAATGAAAACTGGGATCTTTTGAAAGGGGATCCCGCTTTGAGCAACCTCTCCAGCCAGCGACCAATGGTCACATTTAGAAAGTGCACAACCCTTAAAAGATAATTTGGTGAATAGTGTACTCCACAAACCACAGGTGGAGACTTGGCTTACGAGTAAAAAATCTAAAGGAAACTATAAGTGCGGACATTGCTCCCTTTGTGCATTAAATGTGTGCAGTAAGTGGTTACAAATAGGAGGAGTTAAACACGTGGTACGGGATTTTATAACGTGTCGTACACCCTATGTTGTTTACGTTTTATTTTGTCCATGTAAGAGATTTTATATTGGCAAAACAATTCGCCCACTTTTCGAGCAAATAAGAGAACATGTCAATTCTATCCGTTCAGGCAAGGGATGCCCCCGCTTGATTGAGTATATCAGGGCCGCGCACGGCGGCCGCCAGCGTTGTCTTCCTTTTGCAGGAGTGGAACAGGTTCGACCCATCCCTAGGGGAGGGGATCGACACCGGCTGCTCCTGCAGAGGGAAGCAAGGTGGATTCTACTCACTAGAGCCACTGGAGCAGCGGGGCTGAATGACAGGAATGACATGTCCGTATTCCTTTAAGAGATGAAGTGAGACAACTTTATATGTTGCATAAATTAGTAATGTCACTATACAGCGACATGCAGTATATGAATATGTCCGTATGACTATGAAGGCTGATTTTACCTTTGGTACTGATTTGTATGTAATTCTTTTTCTAAAAAAATTAGCATATCATGAAAAGGTTCTCTAAACGAGCTATCAACCTAATCATCTGAATCAACTAATTAACTCTAAACACCTGCAAAAGATTCCTGAGGCTTTTAAAAACTCCCAGCCTGGTTCATTACTCAAAACCGCAATCATGGGTAAGACTGCCGACCTGACTGCTGTCCAGAAGGCAATCATTGACACCCTCAAGCAAGAGGGTAAGACACAGAAAGAAATTTCTGAACGAATAGGCTGTTCCCAGAGTGCTGTATCAAGGCACCTCAGTGGGAAGTCTGTGGGAAGGAAAAAGTGGGGCAGAAAACGCTGCACAACGAGAAGAGGTGACCGGACCCTGAGGAAGATTGTGGAGAAGGACCGATTCCAGACCTTGGGGGACCTGCGGAAGCAGTGGACTGAGTCTGGAGTAGAAACATCCAGAGCCACTGTGTACAGGCGTGTGCAGGAAATGGGCTACAGGTGCCGCATTCCCCAGGTCAAGCCACTTTTGAACCAGAAACAGCGGCAGAAGCGCCTGACCTGGGCTACAGAGAAGCAGCACTGGACTGTTGCTCAGTGGTCCAAAGTACTTTTTTCGGATGAAAGCAAATTTTGCATGTCATTCGGAAATCAAGGTGCCAGAGTCTGGAGGAAGACTGGGGAGAGGGAAATGCCAAAATGCCTGAAGTCCAGTGTCAAGTACCCACAGTCAGTGATGGTCTGGGGTGCCATGTCAGCTGCTGGTGTTGGTCCACTGTGTTTTATCAAGGGCAGGGTCAATGCAGCTAGCTATCAGGAGATTTTGGAGCACTTCATGCTTCCCTCTGCTGAAAAGCTTTATGGAGATGAAGATTTCATTTTTCAGCACGACCTGGCACCTGCTCACAGTGCCAAAACCACTGGTAAATGGTTTACTGACCATGGTATTACTGTGCTCAATTGGCCTGCCAACTCTCCTGACCTGAACCCAATAGAGAATCTGTGGGATATTGGGAAGAGAAAGTTGAGAGACGCAAGACCCAACACTCTGGATGAGCTTAAGGCCGCTATCGAAGCATCCTGGGCCTCCATAACACCTCAGCAGTGCCACAGGCTGATTGCCTCCATGCCACGCCGCATTGAAGCAGTCATTCCTGCAAAAGGATTCCCGACCAAGTATTGAGTGCATAACTGAACATAATTATTTGAAGGTTGACTTTTTGTATTAAAAACACTTTTCTTTTATTGGTCGGATGAAATATGCTAATTTTTTTAGATAGGAAATTTGGGTTTTCATGAGCTGTATGCCAAAATCATCAATATTAAAACAATAAAAGGCTTGAACTACCTCAGTTGGTGTGTAATGAATCTAAAATATATGAAAGTCTAATGTTTATCAGTACATTACAGAAAATAATGAACTTTATCACAATATGCTAATTTTTTTAGAAGGACCTGTATATAGTTAGGCCCAGACAGGAAAGAGAGAGTGCAGTATAGTCCAGGAGGCTAGTTAGTGCAGTCTAGCCTGCCTGAGTTTCCTGAGCAAAGAAGCTCAGAAGCTGCCATCCAGGGGAAGAGTTTGCCTCCTGAGTAACCAAGTACCTATAAAGGTACAGAGCAGAGACAAGTTTATTCCAGCCAAACAGAGAGCTGAAGGGGACATATACCAGAGGAAGGTTTTCCCTACCCAAGGATAAAGCCAGCAATAGGGCATACGGGCCTTGGAGTAACCCAGACAGGACCTGAGGAAAAGTGCAGCCTGATCTATAAGTGTTTATGCCCTCTGAGTATCTTGCAAAGACTTTGCCTGCCATTTTATATAAAGCCTGCCTGTATTTAACCTTTTTACATATGGAACCAACTAAAGACTGTAAATTAGTTGAACTGTTTCAGTAAAAGAAAGTTCTTGTTTACTGCAACTTGTGTTCCTCAATTATTACTACAATAAATCGGTGTTTCACCGTTACCGGCACTGGCGTCACGAACTTAAAGGGATCTTGCCACCGGCACATTTGCACATTAAAAACCTGCAACACCCAGGGCACCTCACCTACCACCCGGCCTGGTCACTATACACAGAGAGTGCCCCAGAGGATCCATGTGCCAGCCTCTCCATCACTGCTGTACGCTTGCCCAGGGTATATGAAAAACTGAGTACCAGAAACACCCTTGGTTAGTGACCTCACCATCGCTCACCCTGCAGGGTTGCGTACTGCAGTTACACCTTTGTGTGGCTTTAAAAGTCCTTAGGGTATTACGGGTTCTGCAAATAAAGCTTTGTCTAATAGTATACTGTAAAATTTACAATTTCCATCACTTTGCTCTGCAATTCACTCTCTCCTACCACTCGCACCATTCCTATTTTGATGGAGTATGATGAAATTTCATCCATAGTGACATCACAAATAAAGAGTATGAAGAAGACAGCTGGAGACAGAAATCTGTAAGCCAAGGGACTCTGTGCGCCGGTCTGGTATGTAAACACTTTTTACATGGAGCTTTGGTTTTCCATATAAACAGATACAAATGTGTATTCTTCAGATGTGGACTGAGAACTTAAAGTGGATCTTGAAAAAAAACTAAAAGTGGCCCCATGTTGTAAGCAGGAAGGTGAGGCTAGAAATGCCAAATACTAAGTGCCATAGGTTAGCACAATATACTGCCTCAGCAGAACTATATACCATAGTACAGCACAATATACTGCCTCAGCAGAACTATATACCATAGTACAGCACAATATACTGCCTCAGCAGAACTAAATACCATAGTACAGTGCAATATACTGCCTCGGCAGAACTATATACCATACTACAGCGCAATATACTGCCTCAGCAAAACCAAAAACCATAGTGCAGCACAAATTATTACCCTAGCAGAACCAAATACCAGTGCAGCGCAAAATGCTGCCTACAAGAAGAAAATGCCACAGTGCAGCACAATGGATACCCAGTCAGAACCAAATGCCACAGTGCAGTACAAAATACTAAACCAGCAGAACCAAATAACACAGTGAAGCACAAAATGCTGAATCAGCAGAACCAAATACCACAGTGCAGCACAAAATATCTCCCTAGAAGCTTCCCCTCTGTGGTGGACAACTCCAGCTCACACGTTTTGTCCTCCTCTGCCAGTCATCTCTAATTAAGATATAGAGGCGAGACGCAGGCCACAGCACCAAGCCAGCCCTACCTTCAGCATGTAGCCTTGTCATGCAGGAGAGTGCAGTACTATATACCTATTACATCCAGTAATGTCTCCTCTGATGTACATGTTGCCCCCTTTCCTCATGATGACTTCTTCCAGCCATGTCTCATACTCCTAATCTTTTCATCATCCTCCCCACTTTCTTAACATCCCATTCTGGTGCCCCAACAGTGTCATCCTTGTGCCACTGCAATACTGTGCTGCTGTGCTCCCCAAAAAACATACTGCTTAAAAAATAGTGCCCCCTGTAATAATAATGCCCCCTAAAATATCACTAGTAACACAAATGCCCACTATAGTTTCCCCAATAATAATAATGCAACCTATAATGCCCTCAGTAATAATACTGCCCATATAGTACCTCCAGCA